>NC_084549.2:74357500-74657500 GCF_033978685.3 Nerophis lumbriciformis | reverse complement strand
AACAAAGGTTGCAACTGTCGAAAGAAACCTGATTGCCCTCTCAACGGGGGGTGCTTACAAACATCAGTTGTTTACCAATCTAAGGTAACACGCAAGGACATTAACACATCCGACACATATGTAGGATTAACCGAGGGAGAGTTCAAAACCAGATGGAACAATCACAAGGCTTCTTTCAGGAACCAAAACCTGCGGAATACCACAGAACTCAGCAAACACATTTGGGACCTCAAAGACAATAATGTTGAATATTCAATAACATGGCAAATTCTTGCATCCAGCACACCTTACAATAGTGGTAATAAAAGATGCAACCTATGCTTGAAAGAGAAACTGTTTATTATTTACCGTCCAGACCTGTCATCCCTCAACAAGCGCAGCGAAATTGTATCAGCATGCCGCCACAGACGGAAACACCTCCTAGGTAACACATGAGCCAATCACCACGCCCCTACACCAGCCTGTACCCACCCACTCTGTGCCCTATATAAACCATGGTATGTGAATGCTCCCATTAAAATCTCCTGATGATTGAGGGAACCCCCTCATGAAACAGGCCTGTAGAGATGAAGTAGTCTTGTGATTTTTTCCCACACATACATATATATATATATATATATATATATATATATATATATATATATATATATATATATATATATATATATATATATATAAAAATATATAAAAAATATATAAAAAATGTTTTGCGTTATCATAAATGCATCAAAATGAATCCCACCATTTGTTATGACCGCATGTAAGTCTGAAAGTCTGCGCTTATTGTCACACGGTGCTAAGATGAGTGATGAGTGAGCGGCCAATTTCACTTGGAAACACACTTGGGTGAAAACATTAGATAAAACTGAGGTAAATTGTTGGCATTGCAGCGACAAACTTTCTTACCATCGGCGCACAACAAGTTAAAAATAGCGCCTTCAAGCAAACACATTCAGGGTTTCTGCGGCGGATTCAAAAGCGTTAAATTAATTTTGCAAAAATGAAAGTCTTAAATGTCATCAAAAAGCATTACATTTAATATTCAGACGCATTAAAAATGATACAATTGTGGGACTGTGTGATAGTAGTCAGTCAATTAAGTGAAAAGGAACTCAATAACTTTGCTGCATTTTTCTTCTTTGGCTGCGGCGTTCAAACTTTCTATAAAAGTGTCATGTCTGTGTGATCATGTTTTGTTTTAGTAATGTTCGGTTTAAATTTTGAACTTTTTGTGCACTTTTGTTTTGTTTTGTCACCATAGCAACCATTAGTTTCACCTGTCACGTCACGCACCTGTTCCACGTTTGGACTCATTGTGCACTCTTGTCACCATAGCAACCATTAGTTTTCACCTGTCACGTCACGCACCTGTTTCACGTTTTGAGTCACGCACCTGCTTTCACTAATCATGTCCATAGTATTTAAGTTCATTCATTTTCTGTTGTTCGTCCTGACGACATCCCCGCATTTATGCCCCCTGTCACACTCTGTCCTCCGCTGCGCACTTCATGTCCATGCCAAGTAAGTTTTGTTTCGATTCATGCCACAGTTAGTGTTTTGTTTAATTGTTCATAGTTTTTTGCCCCCGTGCAAGTCTTTTGTTTTCATTAGTCAAGTTTGTACCTCCGCCTTGAGCGCGCCTTTTGTTCTTTTGTTAGTGTAAAATAAAAAATGTCTTCACCTTCAAGCCTTGACCAGTCCAGTTCATTTGCACCACGGGAGAACAAACCAAGCCAAAGTCCAAGTCTTGACAAAAAGGTCTTTTAAGGTTTGAAAGTGTGAGAAGTGCTGCCTCCATGCGGCAAATGAAACAGTCCAAGTTGTCGTTCTTTGGTGAGTGCAGACATGTGGTCTGACATTCCCACAGTCAATCAATTCAAGTTCCTTCATCTGTTGCATAACTTCATGTCTACTGTACACAATATAAATACACATTTGAAACAATAATATCTACTCAAGATGTTTTATTGACTCATCTTACCTTTCATGCAAATATCATTGCAGGATGTGCCTATTTCTTCTTTAAGAGTAAAGTTGTTTATGGCTGTGTTTACTATCTGTACCTTGTTTGCTCTTTTATGTGCTCTTTATTCTTACTATGCTTACTGTCGCCAACTTTGAAGCAAATGGATGCCCTGCAGTTCAGTAAAACGTTTAAAAACGAGCTTTGATTTCATACCAAGCGACACAATTGCATTTGTGTACAAACATTGGGGTATTTTCTTTAATAAATCTGATATAAGCAATCGAGTAATAACCTGTGATTAATCATGATTAATCACAGCTCAAGAGTGTGATTCATTTGAGTAAAATATATATATATATAAATATAAATAAATATAAATATATATATATATATATATATATATATATATATATATATATATATATATATATATATATATATATATACATATATATATATATATATATATATATATATATATATATATATATATATATATATATATATATATATATATATATATATATATATATATATATATATATATATATACGGTAAGTCAGGACAAACACAGAGGCTATGTCATCCCTACAAGCCTGTTTCGCAGGTTTCTCAGAGAAACCTGCAAAACAGGCTTGTAGGGATGACATAGCATCTGGTGTTTTTTCCTGACCTTACGTATATTCCGCTCTACCCCGGTATTGAGCACTGTATAATGGATAAAACCACAGAAACCTTGACTATATTATATATATATAAATATATATTTATATATATATATATATATATATATATATATATATATATATATATATATATATATATATATATATATATATATATATATATATATATATGTGTGGGAAAAAAAATCACAAGACTACTTCATCTCTACAGGCCTGTTTCATGAGGGGTTCCCTCAATCATCAGGAGATTTTAATGGAAGCATTCACATACCATGGTTTATATAGGGCACAGAGTGGGTAGGTACAGGCTGGCGTAGGGGCGTGGTGATTGGCTCATGTGTTACCTAGGAGGTGTTTCCGTCTGTGGCGGCATGCTGATACAATTTCGCTACGCTTGTTGAGGGATGACAGGTCTGGACGGTAAATAATAAACAGTTTCTCTTTCAAGCATAGGTTGCATCTTTTATTACCACTATTGTAAGGTGTGCTGGATGCAAGAATTTGCCATGTTATTGAATATTCAACATAATTGTCTTTGAGGTCCCAAATGTGTTTGCTGAGTTCTGTGGTATTCTGCAGGTTTTGGTTCCTGAAAGAAGCCTTGTGATTGTTCCATCTGGTTTTAAACTCTCCCTCGGTTAATCCTACATATGTGTCGGATGTGTTAATGTCCTTGCGTGTTACCTTAGATTGGTAAACAACTGATGTTTGTAAGCACCCCCCGTTGAGAGGGCAATCAGGTTTCTTGCGGCAGTTGCAGCCTTTGTTGGTTTTGGAGTCGCTTTGTCCGGGGGCCGACGGCTCATTTGCAATTGTTTTGTTGTGGTTTGAGATGATTTGTCGTATATTGTTCATACAGCTGTAGCTCAATTTAATGTTGTTCTTGTTAAATACTTTTCTTAGGGTGTTGCCTTTGGGGAAGTGTTTGTCAATCAGAGTGAGGAATTTGTGGCCAATGTTAGTTGAGACGTTTTTGCTGTATGGGGGGTTGTACCAGATGATGTTGTTTCGTTTTCTGTTCTTTTTTGGTTGGTTTCCTGGCGTGGGTTCATAGGTGAGGGTGAAATTGTATCCGCTTTCATCAAGTGCTTTTTGGTACGGGGGGGTTGCTTGGTCAAATTCAGCTTTGCTAGATGGCAGCATCGATAGCCTTTTATTAATTCCGGTAGGTATTCTTTTAGTGGTGGTGGGTGGGTGGTTGCTGTCATGGTGCACGTATTGAAGTGTTGTGTTGGATTTCGTGAATGGTTGGTAGCTGTTATTTCTCAGGTTGAAAGTGACGTCGAGGAAGTTGACGGTTTGCTTGTTGGCTTCAATCGTGATCCGTAGGCCGTTCTCTTTGAAAATTTGGCATATGCGCTTCTTGGTATTCTCGCTGCTCCTTGGCGAGGCGCGACACACTGCCAGTCCGTCATCACATTTATTAATTTAGTGGAAGTGTGCGCAAAACTGCAACATAACAGCCCTAACATAAAGGAGCTAGTCGGATCTCTCGGTGAGCTGGTGAGCTGCAGTCAGATACATTTTAGAACTTTATTACTTTATTTACAATAAATCAATCAATTATCGATTATTGATGTTTTTACTTATCGATTTTATAATTGTCTGAATTGCGACGCATCTAAAAATGGTTTATTTCCTCCAACCTCTAGCATATATGTACATATGTATGTATATATGTGTGTGTGTGTTTATATATGTATATACCTACACTTTTGCCCAAAATGTGTCCACTCTAATACAAAATGTACAAAGGATGATGGAAACGGATATTTTTTTTTCTTAATTAACGATAATTTGAGTACACATGCATTTTTTTAATCATAATTCTGACCCATGCAAACAATATGAATCATTGCAAAACAATTTTGGAACTAGTTGAAATTTCAACTTTTCACTTATTTCACTGATAGACAACAAGCAATTTAGTCATTCTAAATGATTTCATTAAAACAATAAAAGATATGAAATCATGTTTTCCCCTGACAGAAATAAAGTAATAAAGTAGTGTAATTACTGCATGTCCCTTAGAAAGGCAACATTCAATTGTAGAACATACATCATTTAGAATTAAAATTACCGTATTTTCCGCACCATAAGGCGCCCTGGGTTATAAGCCGCGCCTTCAATGAACGGCATATTTCAAAACTTTGTCCACCTATAAGCCGCCCCGTGTTGTAAGCCGCATCTAACTGCGCTAAAGGAATGTCAAAAAAACAGTCAGATAGGTCAGTCAAACTTTAATAATATATTAAAAACCAGCGTGATGTGGGCGCGCATGGAGTCGTATATCAACATGGACGGAGCTGCGTGAAAAAAGCCACCCGGCCTCTTCGCGTAAACTTACCTTAACCACTCGCTCATCTTTTCTTCATCCATCCATCCTTTCGAGTTAGCTTTTATGATGACGCCGGCTGGAAAGGTCTCTTTTGGCAAGGTCTTCCTTTTGAATATCACCATGGGTGGAAGTTTCTGGCCATTAGCACGGCAAGCTAGAACCACAGTGAAGGACGACTTCTCATTCCCTGTGGTGCGAATATTCACCGTACGTGCTCCCGTTGTATCCACAGTGCGGTTCACAGGAATATCAAAAGTCAGTGGAACCTCGTCCATGTTGATAATGTTCTCTGGCCGGATCTTTTTTTCAGCTATCTTGTTTTTACAATATGCACGGAAAGTAGCCAGCTTTTCTTGAAAGTCTTTAGGCAGTTGCTGTGAAATAGTAGTCCGTGTGCGGATGGAGAGATTGCGTCTTGGAAACCTGTCGCTTAGTAGGAGCCATTTTGTGGTCTTTACAGATGTAAACATCCATCCATCCATCCATCCATCCATCTTCTTCCGCTTATCCGAGGTCGGGTCGCGGGGGCAGCAGCCTAAGCAGGGAAGCCCAGACTTCCCTCTCCCCAGCCGCTTCGTCCAGCTCCTCCCGGGGGATCCCGAGGCGTTCCCAGGCCAGCCGGGAGACATAGTCTTCCCAACGTGTCCTGGGTCTTCCTCGTGGCCTCCTACCGGTCGGACATGCCCTAAACACCTCCTTAGGGAGGCGCTCGGGTGGCATCCTGACCAGATGCCCGAACCACCTCATCTGGCTCCTCTCGATGCGGAGGAGCAGCGGCTTTACTTTGAGCTCCCCCCGGATGACAGAGCTTCTCACCCTATCTCTAAGGGAGAGACCCGCCACCCGGCGGAGGAAACTCATTTCGGCCGCTTGTACCCGTGATCTTGTCCTTTCGGTCATAACCCAAAGCTCATGACCATAGGTGAGGATGGGAACGTAGATCGACCGGTAAATTGAGAGCTTTGCCTTCCGGCTCAGCTCCTTCTTCACCACAACGGATCGATACAGCGTCCGCATTACTGAAGACGCCGCACCGATCCGCCTGTCGATCTCACGATCCACTCTTCCCTCACTCGTGAACAAGACTCCGAGGTACTTGAACTCCTCCACTTGGGGCAAGATCTCCTCCCCAACCCGGAGATGGCACTCCACCCTTTTCCGGGCGAGAACCATGGACTCGGACTTGGAGGTGCTGATTCTCATCCCAGTCGCTTCACACTCAGCTGCGAACCTATCCAGTGAGAGCTGAAGATCCTGGCCAGATGAAGCCATCAGGACCAAATCATCTGCAAAAAGCAGAGACCTAATCCTGCAGCCACCAAACCGGATCCCCTCAACGCCTTGACTGCGCCTAGAAATTCTGTCCATAAAAGTTATGAACAGAATGGGTGACAAAGGGCAGCCTTGGCGGAGTCCAACCCTCACCGGAAACGTGTCCGACTTACTGCCGGCAATGCGAACCAAGCTCTGACACTGATCATACAGGGAGCGGACCGCCACAATCAGACAGTCCGAAACTCCATACTCTCTGAGCACTCCCCACAGGACTTCCCGAGGGACACGGTCGAATGCCTTCTCCAAGTCCACAAAGCACATGTAGACTGGTTGGGCAAACTCCCATGCACCCTCAAGGACCCTGCCGAGAGTATAGAGCTGGTCCACAGTTCCACGACCAGGACGAAAACCACACTGTTCCTCCTGAATCCGAGGTTCGACTATCCGGCGTAGCCTCCTCTCCAGTACACCTGAATAGACCTTACCGGGAAGGCTGAGGAGTGTGATCCCACGATAGTTAGAACACACCCTCCGGTTCCCCTTTTTAAACACACAAAGGAAATGAAACGTAATATCCGCGCGCTTCTTCTTTATCTACGCGGGCGGGTGGTTGCTTACAGTAGAAGAAGAAGCGCTTCCTGTTCTATGGGGGCGGGTGCTTACCTTGGCGGTTGCTTGCGTAGAAGAAGAAGCACTTCCTCTTCTACGGGGAAAAAAGATGGCGGCTGTTTACCGTAGTTGCGAGACCGAAACTTTATGAAAATGAATCTTAATATTAATCCATATATAAAGCGCACCGGGTTATAAGCCGCACTGTCAGCTTTTGAGTAAATTTGTGGTTTTTAGGTGCGGCTAATAGTGCGGAAAATACGGATAGTGTTTCCCCCCCCCCACTAAAATATCAAAAAAGTTAACTAACAGTTAAATGTGCTTCCAGTTACTCTTTTTGTTATTTCGTCCTAAGATATTTTCTTCCAAACTGTTGCCTCTTATCAAAAAGCTTTCTCATCAGTTCTGTGGCTTGACCTTTGCTGCGGTCGCCGCTATTAACTTTCATTTTGCCACACACTTCTACAGGCGAATGGAGATGTTCATGGTTAAAAGAACATGTTTTCATTGGCAGTGCAGGATTAAAAAAAAAGGACACAATGAAGGCGTTTACAGTAGCAGAGGAGTTGTTTTCGTGAGCAGTCATGGTCGTGAATGCAGACCGGAACAGATTTATGTTCCTGCAATGAATACCAAGCCCTCCTGAGCAAGTCGGGCGCTCGGCTAATCCATGAAAAACATCACGCTGGAACAGGGTCATTATGTCTTCCCTCATACCTGAAGACGTCTCCGTAAAACCCAAGCTGACCTCCAGAGTCGCCCCCTGCAGCTCTCAGGAGTGCGTTGGTAAACAACGGGGAACTTCAGGTCTGAAGGTGCATCGCTCTCCACCCCCCGACTGTGCAAATTGTCCCGTGGAGGGGAAAAAAACCCAAACAAGCCTTCCCACAACGAGTGGAAAATTCAGTGACATGTGATAGATAAAATAATTGTTCAGTTCATGGGGGAAAAAAAACGCTGTGAGAAGAATCGATAAGCGCTCTTTTAGCCCCCCCGCAGGAGACGATGTTTGGTATGGCCACGTTGACCTTGTCGTGCTTGTAATGATGGCGGCCAACCAGGAGTGATGATAATAATGGTCCTCCGGGGCGTGGAAGTGGCACTTAGAGGGCATGTGTCCATGCTATGGACGGGGTGGCGGGCGCTATGGTAGTGCCTTCGGGTGAGCGGCGTACCGCTCCAATGGAAGGATGACCCAGCTGACGGACGCTTTTAGCCAGCAAACGGGTGTTTTTGTTCCTCGCTCTGAACAATAGACCGACAAACTATTTTCCACTGGTTTCTAAGAGTATATTCCCATTCATCATCATGGGTATCAGACCTGTTTGCAGCATTGATGATCTCCAGCCAAATATTTTCCACTTTCCTTCATTTTTTCCCGACCTACAATGTGTGTTAAAATCTTGATCCGTCCCTTTGCCATACCTGCCAACAACTACAGTTTTCCCGTAATGAGTACGGTTTTTGATCATCCAGTGGTAACCCATGTGGTTCCTGTGGATGCGAACACAAGTTGTAATTACTGTAGTGTGCTGAAACAGACAAAGTAATGTGTAAATAATGTCAATAATTAGATGAACCATCTGTGGCTGTGAAGTGAACACTAGTAAGGTTGTAAATACTGTATAGAGTAGACTAACCCATGTGGTTCCTGTGGATGTGAACACATTACTGTAGTGACTAAATAACATAGTGACTGAAACAGACAAATTAATGTGCAAATAATGTCAATAAGTAGATGAACCATCTGTGGCTGTGAAGTGAACACTAGTAAGGTTGTAAATACTGTATAGAGTAGACTAACCCATGTGGTTCCTGTGGATGTGAACACATTACTGTAGTGACTAAATAACAGAGTGACTGAAACAGACAAAGTAATGTGTAAATAATGTCAATAACTAGATGAACCATCTGTGGCTGTGAAGTGAACACCAGTAAGGTTGTAAATACTGTATAGAGTAGGCTAACCCATGTGGTTCCTGTGGATGTGAACACATTACTGTAGCGACTAAATAACAGAGTGACTGAAACACACAAATTAATGTGCAAATAATGTCAATAAGTAGAGGAGCCATCTGTGGATGTGAAGTGAACACTAGTAAGGTTGTAAATACTGTATAGAGTAGGCTAACCCATGTGGTTCCTGTGGATGTGAACACATTACTGTAGTGACTAAATAACATAGTGACTGAAACAGACAAAGTCATGTGTAAATAAAGTCAATAACTAGATGAACCATCTGTGGCTGTGAAGTGAACACTAGTAAGGTTGTTAATACTGTATAGAGTAGACTAACCCATGTGGTTCCTGTGGATGTGAACACATTACTGTAGTGACTAAATAACATAGTGACTGAAACAGACAAAGTCATGTGTAAATAATGTCAATAACTAGATGAACCATCTGTGGCTGTGAAGTGAACACTAGTAAGGTTGTAAATACTGTATAGAGTAGACTAACCCATGTGGTTCCTGTGGATGTGAACACATTACTGTAGTGACTAAATAACATAGTGACTGAAACACACAAATTAATGTGCAAATAATGTCAATAAGTAGAGGAGCCATCTGTGGATGTGAAGTGAACACTAGTAAGGTTGTAAATACTGTATAGAGTAGGCTAACCCATGTGGTTCCTGTGGATGTGAACACATTACTGTAGTGACTAAATAACATAGTGACTGAAACAGACAAAGTCATGTGTAAATAATGTCAATAACTAGATGAACCATCTGTAGCTGTGAAGTGAACATTAGTATAGTTGTAAATACTGTATAAAGTAGACTAACCCATGTGGTTCCTGTGGATGTGAACACATTACTGTAGCGACTAAATAACATAGTGACTGAAACACACAAATTAATGTGCAAATAATGTCAATAAGTAGAGGAGCCATCTGTGGATGTGAAGTGAACACTAGTAAGGTTGTAAATACTGTATAGAGTAGGCTAACCCATGTGGTTCCTGTGGATGTGAACACATTACTGTAGCGACTAAATAACATAGTGACTGATACAGACAACGTAATGTGTAAATAATGTTAATAATTAGATGAACCATCTGTGGATGTGAAGTGAACACTAGTAAGGTTGTAAATACTGTATAGAGTAGGCTAACCCATGTGGTTCCTGTGGATGTGAACACATTACTGTAGTGACTAAATAACATAGTGACTGAAACAGACTAAGTAATGTGTAAATAACGTCAATAAGTAGATAGACCATCTGTGGCTGTGAAGTGAACACTAGTAAGGTTGTAAATACTGTATAGAGTAGGCTAACCCATGTGGTTCCTGTGGATGTGAACACATTACTGTAGTGACTAAATAACATAGTGACTGAAACAGACAAAGTCATGTGTATATAATGTCAATAAGTAGAGGAGCCATCTGTGGCTGTGAAGTGAACACTAGTAAGGTTGTAAATACTGTATAGAGTAGACTAACCCATGTGGTTCCTGTGGATGTGAACACAAGTTGTAATTACTATAGTATAGCTCGGTTGGTAGAGCGGCCGTGCCAGCAACTTGAGGGTTCCAAGTTCGATCCCCGCTTCCGCCATCCTAGTCACTGCCGTTGTGTCCTTGGGCAAGACACTTTACCCACCCGCTCCCAGTGCTACCCATACTGGTTTAAAATGTAACTCAGATATTGGGTTTCACTATGTAAAAGCGCTTTGAGTCACTAGAGAAAAGCGCTATATAAATATAATTCACTTCACAAGGTAAACCTAATGAATGATAGAAACTTCTTGATTTCGGGCCACGCCTGCAATTTCACGATCACGCCTGCTTTCCGACATTGCGTCGCCATTCCTTTCCCGGGCCGGTCGGCTCTTGCTGAGTTCATTTTGTTGCCGAGAGATATAGAAAGATATGGCTCTCCATTTGTGATCTTCTTTTGGCAAGTTGTTTCCCTTCACACGTCGTGCGAGTACAATTGACTTCCCTTCAATGGAAGCGGACACGGTTCATTACCGATTGTTCTCCGGTGCTGCAGTACCACGTCTCCAGGCTGAGTCGTGCCCGGGACCTACACAAGCAGTGAAGTTGTCAGGTTGTGTAAATGGTAAATAAAAAGAGAATACAACAAATCCTTTTCAACTTATATTCAATTGAATAGACTGCAAAGACAAGATATTTCATGTTCACACTGACAAACTGTGTTCTTTTTTGCAAATAATCGTGAACTTACAATGTAATGGCAGCAACACATTGCAAAAAAGGCATTTTTACCAGTGTGTTACATGGCCTTTCCTTTTAACAACACTCAGTAAAGGTTTGGGAACTGAGGAGACACATTTTTGAAGTGGAATTCTTTCCCATTCTTGCTTGATGTACAGCTTAAGTTGTTCAACAGTCTCCTTTCTCATATTTTAGCCTTCACACATTTTCAATGGCATCGTCTTGCTGAAATAAGCAGGGGCGTCCATGGTAAAAACATATGTTGCTCCAAAAGCTGTATGCACCTTTCAGCATTAATGGTGCCTTCACAGATGTGTAAGTTACCCATGTCTTGGGCACTAATACACCCCCATACCATCACACATGCTGCCTTTTACACTTTCACCCTAGAACAGTCCCCATGCTTCTTTTAATCTTTGGTCCGGCGGACACCGCGTCCAAAAATTCCAAAAACAATGTGAAATGTGGACTCGTCAGACCACAGAACACTTTTCCACTTTGCATCAGTCCATTTTAGATGAGCTCGGGCCCAGCGAAGCCGGCGGCGTTTCTGGGTGTTGTTGATAAATGACTTTGGCTTCGCATAGTAGAGTTTTAACTTGCACTTACAGATGTAGCGACCAACTGTAGTTCCTGACAGTGGGTTTCTGAAGTGTTCCTGAGCCCATGTGGTGATATCCTTTACACACTGATGTGGCTTTTTGATGCCTGAGGGATCCAAGGTGTGTAATATCCATGGCTTACGTGCAGTGATTTCTCCACATTCTCTGAACCTTTTGATGATATTACGGAGCGTGGATGGTGAAATCCCTAAATTCCTTGGTTGAGAAATGTTGTTCTTAAACAATTTGTTGACAAAGTGGTGACCCTCGCCCTGTCCTTGTTTGTGAATGACTGAGCATTTCATGGGTGCCATGCAATCATGGCACAGACCTGTTCCCAATTAGCCTGTTCACCTGTGGGATGTTCCAAATAAGTGCATTCCTCAACTTTCTCACTCTTTTTTGCCACTTGTGCCAGCTTTTTTGCATCAAATTCCAAATGAGCTAATATTTGCAACAAATACCAAAGTTTGTCAGTGTGAACATGAAATATCTTGTCTTTGCAGTCTATTCAATTGAATATAAGTTGAAAAGGATTTGTTGTATTCTCTTTTTATTGACCATTTACACAACGTGACAACTTCACTGCTTTTGGGCTTTGTATTTTGTCGTCGTCATGCTGAGAAAACAGCAAGTTTGTATTTTAAAAGCAGCCAGTGTGGCTCCTTAGTGGACTCCAGACTTTCCTTCTTCCTTCTTCTTGATGCGCTCCCTCCAAGGAGGCCAGCGGGGGCAGTTTGGCATCATTAAGTTAAGTAAAGTTTAACTCAAGAGAACTGGTTGTTAGATGTCGGCCGGCCCCGAGGCCATTTGACTCCTCTTTTATCGACGTTGTGCTTGCAACTATTGACGGCGGCCCCGTGGAGCGATGGCCGGAGTGGGAGCCGTGTCCCGTGGGTATCCGGGGCCGCAAACAAAAGGGAAGGGAAGCGCTCTTTTTTGCTTCCTAAAGAAGACTCCTCCTTTGCATCCCCTCTCATGTCACTGGGATGTGACTCCTCATATTTGACTAATCAATCATGCTGTGAAGTGATGACTTTCATGCTAATATCTGCTTGGGTTGCATCTTGCTCGTTTGCATAGTAAGAAAGGAAATGGAATAAAATAATAATTATGTGAAAAATATATAATAATAATATCAATAATAATAATACATTATATAATACTATAGAGTTAGACTCAGACAAACTTAATTGATCCAAAAGGGAAATTGTTCTTTTTTTTTATTTTTTTTATACATTTTATTCAATTTATAAAATGTATTCAATAATATATATTTTTTAATACTATATACTTTTTTTTAAATTTAGAATAAGATTGAATTAAAATTGAAATATATAATAATAATGTCAATAATAATAATAATACATTATATAATACTATAGAGTTAGACTTAGACAAACTTAATTGATCCAAAGCGGAAATTGTTCTTTTTTTTATTTTTATACATTTTATACAATTTATAAAATGTATTCAATAATATATGTTTTTTAATAATACATACTTTAAAAAAAAAAAAATTTAGAATAAGATGGAATTAAAATTGAAATATATAATAATAATGTCAATAATAATAATAATACATTATATAATACTATAGAGTTAGACTTAGACAAACTTAATTGATCCAAAGGGGAAATTGTTCTTTTTTTTATTTTTATACATTTTATACAATTTATAAAATGTATTCAATAATACATATTTTTTAATAATATATACTTTTTTTTTTAAAATTTAGAATAAGATTGAATTAAAATTGAAATATATAATAATAATATCAATAATAATAAAACATTATATAATACTATAGAGTTAGACTTAGACAAACTTAATTGATCCAAAAGGGAAATTGTTCTTTTTTTTTATTTTTATACATTATATTCAATTTATAAAATGTATTCAATAATATATATATTTTTTAATAATACATACTTTAAAAAAAAAAATTTAGAATAAGATTGAATTAAAATTGAAATATATAATAATAATGTCAATAATAATAATAATACATTATATAATACTATAGAGTTAGACTTAGACAAACTTAATTGATCCAAAAGGGAAATTGTTTTTTTTTTTTTTTATACATTATATTCAATTTATAAAATGTATTCAATAATATATATATTTTTTAATAATACATACTTTAAAAAAAATTTTTTAGAATAAGATTGAATTAAAATTGAAATATAAAATAATAATGTCAATAATAATAATAATACATTATATAATACTATAGACTTAGACTTAGACAAACTTAATTGGTCCAAAAGGGAAATTGTTCTTTTTTTTATTTTTATACATTTTATTCAATTTATAAAATGTATTCAATAATATATATTTTTTAATAATATATACTTTTTTTTAAAATTTAGAATAAGATTGAATTAAAATTGAAATATATAATAATAATGTCAATAATAATAATAATACATTATATAATACTATAGAGTTAGACTTAGACAAACTTAATTGATCCAAAAGGGAAATTGTTTTTTTTTTATTTTTATACATTTTATTCAATTTATAAAATGTATTCAATAATATATATTTTTTAATAATACATACTTTAAAAAAAAAAATTTAGAATAAGATTGAATTAAAATTGAAATATAAAATAATAATGTCAATAATAATAATAATACATTATATAATACTATAGACTTAGACTTAGACAAACTTAATTGGTCCAAAAGGGAAATTGTTCTTTTTTTTATTTTTATACATTTTATTCAATTTATAAAATGTATTCAATAATATATATTTTTTAATAATATATACTTTTTTTTAAATTTAGAATAAGATTGAATTAAAATTGAAATATATAATAATAATGTCAATAATAATAATAATACATTATATAATACTATAGAGTTAGACTTAGACAAACTTAATTGATCCAAAAGGGAAATTGTTCTTTTTTTTATTTTTATACATTATATTCAATTTATAAAATGTATTCAATAATATATATTTTTTAATAATACATACTTTTTTTAAAAATTTAGAATAAGATTGAATTAAAATTGAAATATATAATAATAATGTCAATAATAATAATAATACATTATATAATACTATAGAGTTAGACTTAGACAAACTTAATTGATCCAAAGGGGAAATTGTTCTTTTTTTTATTTTTATACATTTTATACAATTTATAAAATGTATTCAATAATACATATTTTTTAATAATATATACTTTTTTTTTTTAAATTTAGAATAAGATTGAATTAAAATTGAAATATATAATAATAATATCAATAATAATAAAACATTATATAATACTATAGAGTTAGACTTAGACAAACTTAATTGATCCAAAAGGGAAATTGTTCTTTTTTTTATTTTTATACATTATATTCAATTTATAAAATGTATTCAATAATATATATTTTTTAATAATACATACTTTTTTTTAAAATTTAGAATAAGATTGAATTAAAATTGAAATATATAATAATAATGTCAATAATAATAATAATACATTATATAATACTATAGAGTTAGACTTAGACAAACTTAATTGATCCAAAGGGGAAATTGTTCTTTTTTTTATTTTTATACATTTTATACAATTTATAAAATGTATTCAATAATACATATTTTTTAATAATATATACTTTTTTTTTTTAAATTTAGAATAAGATTGAATTAAAATTGAAATATATAATAATAATATCAATAATAATAAAACATTATATAATACTATAGAGTTAGACTCAGACAAACTTAATTGATCCAAAAGGGAAATTGTTCTTTTTTTTTTATTTTTATACATTATATTCAATTTATAAAATGTATTCAATAATATATATATTTTTTAATAATACATACTTTAAAAAAAAAAATTTAGAATAAGATTGAATTAAAATTGAAATATAAAATAATAATGTCAATAATAATAATAATACATTATATAATACTATAGACTTAGACTTAGACAAACTTAATTGGTCCAAAAGGGAAATTGTTCTTTTTTTTATGTTTATACATTTTATTCAATTTATAAAATGTATTCAATAATATATATTTTTTAATAATATATACTTTTTTTTAAATTTAGAATAAGATTGAATTAAAATTGAAATATATAATAATAATGTCAATAATAATAATAATACATTATATAATACTATAGAGTTAGACTTAGACAAACTTAATTGATCCAAAAGGGAAATTGTTCTTTTTTTTATTTTTATACATTATATTCAATTTATAAAATGTATTCAATAATATATATTTTTTAATAATACATACTTTTTTTAAAAATTTAGAATAAGATTGAATTAAAATTGAAATATATAATAATAATGTCAATAATAATAATAATACATTATATAATACTATAGAGTTAGACTTAGACAAACTTAATTGATCCAAAGGGGAAATTGTTCTTTTTTTTATTTTTATACATTTTATACAATTTATAAAATGTATTCAATAATACATATTTTTTAATAATATATACTTTTTTTTTTTAAATTTAGAATAAGATTGAATTAAAATTGAAATATATAATAATAATATCAATAATAATAAAACATTATATAATACTATAGAGTTAGACTTAGACAAACTTAATTGATCCAAAAGGGAAATTGTTCTTTTTTTTATTTTTATACATTTTATACAATTTATAAAATGTATTCAATAATACATATTTTTTAATAATATATACTTTTTTTTTTAAATTTAGAATAAGATTGAATTAAAATTGAAATATATAATAATAATATCAATAATAATAAAACATTATATAATACTATAGAGTTAGACTTAGACAAACTTAATTGATCCAAAAGGGAAATTGTTCTTTTTTTTTATTTTTATACATTATATTCAATTTATAAAATGTATTCAATAATATATATATTTTTTAATAATACATACTTTAAAAAAAAAAATTTAGAATAAGATTGAATTAAAATTGAAATATAAAATAATAATGTCAATAATAATAATAATACATTATATAATACTATAGACTTAGACTTAGACAAACTTAATTGGTCCAAAAGGGAAATTGTTCTTTTTTTTATTTTTATACATTTTATTCAATTTATAAAATGTATTCAATAATATATATTTTTTAATAATATATACTTTTTTTTAAATTTAGAATAAGATTGAATTAAAATTGAAATATATAATAATAATGTCAATAATAATAATAATACATTATATAATACTATAGAGTTAGACTTAGACAAACTTAATTGATCCAAAAGGGAAATTGTTTTTTTTTTTTTTTTATACATTATATTCAATTTATAAAATGTATTTAATAATATATATATTTTTTAATAATACATACTTTAAAAAAAATTTTTTAGAATAAGATTGAATTAAAATTGAAATATAAAATAATAATGTCAATAATAATAATAATACATTATATAATACTATAGAGTTAGACTTAGACAAACTTAATTGATCCAAAAGGGAAATTGTTCTTTTTTTTATTTTTATACATTATATTCAATTTATAAAATGTATTCAATAATATATATTTTTTAATAATACATACTTTTTTTTTAAAAATTTAGAATAAGATTGAATTAAAATTGAAATATATAATAATAATGTCAATAATAATAATAATACATTATATAATACTATAGAGTTAGACTTAGACAAACTTAATTGATCCAAAAGGGAAATTATTCTTTTTTTTTTTTTTATACATTTTATTCAATTTATAAAATGTATTCAATAATATATATTTTTTAATAATACATACTTTTTTTTAAATTTAGAATACGATTGAATTAAAATTGAAATATATAATAATAATGTCAATAATAATAATAATACATTATATAATACTATAGAGTTAGACTTAGACAAACTTAATTGATCCAAAAGGGAAATTGTTCTTTTTTTTAATTTTTATACATTTTATTCAATTTATAAAATGTATTCAATAATATATATTTTTTAATAATACATACTTTTTTTTTCAAATTTAGAATAAGATTGAATTAAAATTGAAATATATAATAATAATGTCAATAATAATAATAATACATTATATAATACTATAGAGTTAGACTTAGACAAACTTAATTGGTCCAAAAGGGAAATTGTTCTTTTTTTTAATTTTTATACATTATATTCAATTTATAAAATGTATTCAATAATATATATTTTTTAATAATACATACTTTTTTTTAAAATTTAGAATAAGATTGAATTAAAATTGAAATATAAAATAATAATGTCAATAATAATAATAATACATTATATAATACTATAGACTTAGACTTAGACAAACTATTTTGATCCAAAAGAGAAATTGTTCTTTCTTTTTTCTTTTTTTAAACACATTTTATTCAATTTACAAAATGTATTCAATAATATATATTTTTTAATAATACATACTTTTTTTTAAATTTAGAATACGATTGAATTAAAATTGAAATATATAATAATAATGTCAATAATAATAATAATACATTATATAATACTATAGAGTTAGACTTAGACAAACTTAATTGATCCAAAAGGGAAATTGTTCTTTTTTTTATTTTTATACATTATATTCAATTTATAAAATGTATTCAATAATATATATTTTTTAATAATACATACTTTTTTTTAAAATTTAGAATAAGATTGAATTAAAATTGAAATATATAATAATAATGTCAATAATAATAATAATACATTATATAATACTATAGAGTTAGACTTAGACAAACTTAATTGATCCAAAGGGGAAATTGTTCTTTTTTTTATTTTTATACATTTTATACAATTTATAAAATGTATTCAATAATACATATTTTTTAATAATATATACTTTTTTTTTTTAAATTTAGAATAAGATTGAATTAAAATTGAAATATATAATAATAATATCAATAATAATAAAACATTATATAATACTATAGAGTTAGACTTAGACAAACTTAATTGATCCAAAAGGGAAATTGTTCTTTTTTTTATTTTTATACATTATATTCAATTTATAAAATGTATTCAATAATATATATTTTTTAATAATACATACTTTTTTTTAAAATTTAGAATAAGATTGAATTAAAATTGAAATATATAATAATAATGTCAATAATAATAATAATACATTATATAATACTATAGAGTTAGACTTAGACAAACTTAATTGATCCAAAGGGGAAATTGTTCTTTTTTTTATTTTTATACATTTTATACAATTTATAAAATGTATTCAATAATACATATTTTTTAATAATATATACTTTTTTTTTTTAAATTTAGAATAAGATTGAATTAAAATTGAAATATATAATAATAATATCAATAATAATAAAACATTATATAATACTATAGAGTTAGACTCAGACAAACTTAATTGATCCAAAAGGGAAATTGTTCTTTTTTTTTTATTTTTATACATTATATTCAATTTATAAAATGTATTCAATAATATATATATTTTTTAATAATACATACTTTAAAAAAAAAAATTTAGAATAAGATTGAATTAAAATTGAAATATAAAATAATAATGTCAATAATAATAATAATACATTATATAATACTATAGACTTAGACTTAGACAAACTTAATTGGTCCAAAAGGGAAATTGTTCTTTTTTTTATTTTTATACATTTTATTCAATTTATAAAATGTATTCAATAATATATATTTTTTAATAATATATACTTTTTTTTAAATTTAGAATAAGATTGAATTAAAATTGAAATATATAATAATAATGTCAATAATAATAATAATACATTATATAATACTATAGAGTTAGACTTAGACAAACTTAATTGATCCAAAAGGGAAATTGTTCTTTTTTTTATTTTTATACATTATATTCAATTTATAAAATGTATTCAATAATATATATTTTTTAATAATACATACTTTTTTTAAAAATTTAGAATAAGATTGAATTAAAATTGAAATATATAATAATAATGTCAATAATAATAATAATACATTATATAATACTATAGAGTTAGACTTAGACAAACTTAATTGATCCAAAGGGGAAATTGTTCTTTTTTTTATTTTTATACATTTTATACAATTTATAAAATGTATTCAATAATACATATTTTTTAATAATATATACTTTTTTTTTTTAAATTTAGAATAAGATTGAATTAAAATTGAAATATATAATAATAATATCAATAATAATAAAACATTATATAATACTATAGAGTTAGACTTAGACAAACTTAATTGATCCAAAAGGGAAATTGTTCTTTTTTTTATTTTTATACATTATATTCAATTTATAAAATGTATTCAATAATATATATTTTTTAATAATACATACTTTTTTTTAAAATTTAGAATAAGATTGAATTAAAATTGAAATATATAATAATAATGTCAATAATAATAATAATACATTATATAATACTATAGAGTTAGACTTAGACAAACTTAATTGATCCAAAGGGGAAATTGTTCTTTTTTTTATTTTTATACATTTTATACAATTTATAAAATGTATTCAATAATACATATTTTTTAATAATATATACTTTTTTTTTTAAAATTTAGAATAAGATTGAATTAAAATTGAAATATATAATAATAATATCAATAATAATAAAACATTATATAATACTATAGAGTTAGACTCAGACAAACTTAATTGATCCAAAAGGGAAATTGTTCTTTTTTTTTTATTTTTATACATTATATTCAATTTATAAAATGTATTCAATAATATATATATTTTTTAATAATACATACTTTAAAAAAAAAAATTTAGAATAAGATTGAATTAAAATTGAAATATAAAATAATAATGTCAATAATAATAATAATACATTATATAATACTATAGACTTAGACTTAGACAAACTTAATTGGTCCAAAAGGGAAATTGTTCTTTTTTTTATTTTTATACATTTTATTCAATTTATAAAATGTATTCAATAATATATATTTTTTAATAATATATACTTTTTTTTAAATTTAGAATAAGATTGAATTAAAATTGAAATATATAATAATAATGTCAATAATAATAATAATACATTATATAATACTATAGAGTTAGACTTAGACAAACTTAATTGATCCAAAAGGGAAATTGTTCTTTTTTTTATTTTTATACATTATATTCAATTTATAAAATGTATTCAATAATATATATTTTTTAATAATACATACTTTTTTTAAAAATTTAGAATAAGATTGAATTAAAATTGAAATATATAATAATAATGTCAATAATAATAATAATACATTATATAATACTATAGAGTTAGACTTAGACAAACTTAATTGATCCAAAGGGGAAATTGTTCTTTTTTTTATTTTTATACATTTTATACAATTTATAAAATGTATTCAATAATACATATTTTTTAATAATATATACTTTTTTTTTTTAAATTTAGAATAAGATTGAATTAAAATTGAAATATATAATAATAATATCAATAATAATAAAACATTATATAATACTATAGAGTTAGACTTAGACAAACTTAATTGATCCAAAAGGGAAATTGTTCTTTTTTTTATTTTTATACATTTTATACAATTTATAAAATGTATTCAATAATACATATTTTTTAATAATATATACTTTTTTTTTTAAATTTAGAATAAGATTGAATTAAAATTGAAATATATAATAATAATATCAATAATAATAAAACATTATATAATACTATAGAGTTAGACTTAGACAAACTTAATTGATCCAAAAGGGAAATTGTTCTTTTTTTTTATTTTTATACATTATATTCAATTTATAAAATGTATTCAATAATATATATATTTTTTAATAATACATACTTTAAAAAAAAAATTTAGAATAAGATTGAATTAAAATTGAAATATAAAATAATAATGTCAATAATAATAATAATACATTATATAATACTATAGACTTAGACTTAGACAAACTTAATTGGTCCAAAAGGGAAATTGTTCTTTTTTTTATTTTTATACATTTTATTCAATTTATAAAATGTATTCAATAATATATATTTTTTAATAATATATACTTTTTTTTAAATTTAGAATAAGATTGAATTAAAATTGAAATATATAATAATAATGTCAATAATAATAATAATACATTATATAATACTATAGAGTTAGACTTAGACAAACTTAATTGATCCAAAAGGGAAATTGTTTTTTTTTTTTTTTTATACATTATATTCAATTTATAAAATGTATTTAATAATATATATATTTTTTAATAATACATACTTTAAAAAAAAATTTTTAGAATAAGATTGAATTAAAATTGAAATATAAAATAATAATGTCAATAATAATAATAATACATTATATAATACTATAGAGTTAGACTTAGACAAACTTAATTGATCCAAAAGGGAAATTGTTCTTTTTTTTATTTTTATACATTATATTCAATTTATAAAATGTATTCAATAATATATATTTTTTAATAATACATACTTTTTTTTTAAAAATTTAGAATAAGATTGAATTAAAATTGAAATATATAATAATAATGTCAATAATAATAATAATACATTATATAATACTATAGAGTTAGACTTAGACAAACTTAATTGATCCAAAAGGGAAATTATTCTTTTTTTTTTTTTTATACATTTTATTCAATTTATAAAATGTATTCAATAATATATATTTTTTAATAATACATACTTTTTTTTAAATTTAGAATACGATTGAATTAAAATTGAAATATATAATAATAATGTCAATAATAATAATAATACATTATATAATACTATAGAGTTAGACTTAGACAAACTTAATTGATCCAAAAGGGAAATTGTTCTTTTTTTTAATTTTTATACATTTTATTCAATTTATAAAATGTATTCAATAATATATATTTTTTAATAATACATACTTTTTTTTTCAAATTTAGAATAAGATTGAATTAAAATTGAAATATATAATAATAATGTCAATAATAATAATAATACATTATATAATACTATAGAGTTAGACTTAGACAAACTTAATTGGTCCAAAAGGGAAATTGTTCTTTTTTTTAATTTTTATACATTATATTCAATTTATAAAATGTATTCAATAATATATATTTTTTAATAATACATACTTTTTTTTAAAATTTAGAATAAGATTGAATTAAAATTGAAATATAAAATAATAATGTCAATAATAATAATAATACATTATATAATACTATAGACTTAGACTTAGACAAACTATTTTGATCCAAAAGAGAAATTGTTCTTTCTTTTTTCTTTTTTTAAACACATTTTATTCAATTTACAAAATGTATTCAATAATATATATTTTTTAATAATACATACTTTTTTTTAAATTTAGAATACGATTGAATTAAAATTGAAATATATAATAATAATGTCAATAATAATAATAATACATTATATAATACTATAGAGTTAGACTTAGACAAACTTAATTGATCCAAAAGGGAAATTGTTCTTTTTTTTATTTTTATACATTATATTCAATTTATAAAATGTATTCAATAATATATATTTTTTAATAATACATACTTTTTTTTAAAATTTAGAATAAGATTGAATTAAAATTGAAATATATAATAATAATGTCAATAATAATAATAATACATTATATAATACTATAGAGTTAGACTTAGACAAACTTAATTGATCCAAAGGGGAAATTGTTCTTTTTTTTATTTTTATACATTTTATACAATTTATAAAATGTATTCAATAATACATATTTTTTAATAATATATACTTTTTTTTTTTAAATTTAGAATAAGATTGAATTAAAATTGAAATATATAATAATAATATCAATAATAATAAAACATTATATAATACTATAGAGTTAGACTTAGACAAACTTAATTGATCCAAAAGGGAAATTGTTCTTTTTTTTATTTTTATACATTATATTCAATTTATAAAATGTATTCAATAATATATATTTTTTAATAATACATACTTTTTTTTAAAATTTAGAATAAGATTGAATTAAAATTGAAATATATAATAATAATGTCAATAATAATAATAATACATTATATAATACTATAGAGTTAGACTTAGACAAACTTAATTGATCCAAAGGGGAAATTGTTCTTTTTTTTATTTTTATACATTTTATACAATTTATAAAATGTATTCAATAATACATATTTTTTAATAATATATACTTTTTTTTTTTAAATTTAGAATAAGATTGAATTAAAATTGAAATATATAATAATAATATCAATAATAATAAAACATTATATAATACTATAGAGTTAGACTCAGACAAACTTAATTGATCCAAAAGGGAAATTGTTCTTTTTTTTTTATTTTTATACATTATATTCAATTTATAAAATGTATTCAATAATATATATATTTTTTAATAATACATACTTTAAAAAAAAAAATTTAGAATAAGATTGAATTAAAATTGAAATATAAAATAATAATGTCAATAATAATAATAATACATTATATAATACTATAGACTTAGACTTAGACAAACTTAATTGGTCCAAAAGGGAAATTGTTCTTTTTTTTATTTTTATACATTTTATTCAATTTATAAAATGTATTCAATAATATATATTTTTTAATAATATATACTTTTTTTTAAATTTAGAATAAGATTGAATTAAAATTGAAATATATAATAATAATGTCAATAATAATAATAATACATTATATAATACTATAGAGTTAGACTTAGACAAACTTAATTGATCCAAAAGGGAAATTGTTCTTTTTTTTATTTTTATACATTATATTCAATTTATAAAATGTATTCAATAATATATATTTTTTAATAATACATACTTTTTTTTTAAATTTAGAATAAGATTGAATTAAAATTGAAATATATAATAATAATGTCAATAATAATAATAATACATTATATAATACTATAGAGTTAGACTTAGACAAACTTAATTGATCCAAAGGGGAAATTGTTCTTTTTTTTATTTTTATACATTTTATACAATTTATAAAATGTATTCAATAATACATATTTTTTAATAATATATACTTTTTTTTTTTAAATTTAGAATAAGATTGAATTAAAATTGAAATATATAATAATAATATCAATAATAATAAAACATTATATAATACTATAGAGTTAGACTTAGACAAACTTAATTGATCCAAAAGGGAAATTGTTCTTTTTTTTATTTTTATACATTTTATACAATTTATAAAATGTATTCAATAATACATATTTTTTAATAATATATACTTTTTTTTTTAAATTTAGAATAAGATTGAATTAAAATTGAAATATATAATAATAATATCAATAATAATAAAACATTATATAATACTATAGAGTTAGACTTAGACAAACTTAATTGATCCAAAAGGGAAATTGTTCTTTTTTTTTTATTTTTATACATTATATTCAATTTATAAAATGTATTCAATAATATATATATTTTTTAATAATACATACTTTAAAAAAAAAAATTTAGAATAAGATTGAATTAAAATTGAAATATAAAATAATAATGTCAATAATAATAATAATACATTATATAATACTATAGACTTAGACTTAGACAAACTTAATTGGTCCAAAAGGGAAATTGTTCTTTTTTTTATTTTTATACATTTTATTCAATTTATAAAATGTATTCAATAATATATATTTTTTAATAATATATACTTTTTTTTAAATTTAGAATAAGATTGAATTAAAATTGAAATATATAATAATAATGTCAATAATAATAATAATACATTATATAATACTATAGAGTTAGACTTAGACAAACTTAATTGATCCAAAAGGGAAATTGTTTTTTTTTTTTTTTTATACATTATATTCAATTTATAAAATGTATTTAATAATATATATATTTTTTAATAATACATACTTTAAAAAAAAATTTTTAGAATAAGATTGAATTAAAATTGAAATATAAAATAATAATGTCAATAATAATAATAATACATTATATAATACTATAGAGTTAGACTTAGACAAACTTAATTGATCCAAAAGGGAAATTGTTCTTTTTTTTATTTTTATACATTATATTCAATTTATAAAATGTATTCAATAATATATATTTTTTAATAATACATACTTTTTTTTAAAAATTTAGAATAAGATTGAATTAAAATTGAAATATATAATAATAATGTCAATAATAATAATAATACATTATATAATACTATAGAGTTAGACTTAGACAAACTTAATTGATCCAAAAGGGAAATTATTCTTTTTTTTTTTTTATACATTTTATTCAATTTATAAAATGTATTCAATAATATATATTTTTTAATAATACATACTTTTTTTTAAATTTAGAATACGATTGAATTAAAATTGAAATATATAATAATAATGTCAATAATAATAATAATACATTATATAATACTATAGAGTTAGACTTAGACAAACTTAATTGATCCAAAAGGGAAATTGTTCTTTTTTTTAATTTTTATACATTTTATTCAATTTATAAAATGTATTCAATAATATATATTTTTTAATAATACATACTTTTTTTTTCAAATTTAGAATAAGATTGAATTAAAATTGAAATATATAATAATAATGTCAATAATAATAATAATACATTATATAATACTATAGAGTTAGACTTAGACAAACTTAATTGGTCCAAAAGGGAAATTGTTCTTTTTTTTAATTTTTATACATTATATTCAATTTATAAAATGTATTCAATAATATATATTTTTTAATAATACATACTTTTTTTTAAAATTTAGAATAAGATTGAATTAAAATTGAAATATAAAATAATAATGTCAATAATAATAATAATACATTATATAATACTATAGACTTAGACTTAGACAAACTATTTTGATCCAAAAGAGAAATTGTTCTTTCTTTTTTCTTTTTTTAAACACATTTTATTCAATTTACAAAATGTATTCAATAATATATATTTTTTAATAATTCATTAACAATTTTTTTAAATTTTATTTAGAACAAGATTGAATTAAAATTTAAATGACAATTATTACTAAAATTTAGGAGAATGCAAACATCATAATAAAAAGTAATACAATTGTAAAAAATATAATAACAATAATAAAAAATAAAAAAACGACAAACGTGCAAAATATATAATGGAAAAAACAAAAAATAGTAAAAACATATATGTATATATAAGAATATTAATTTAATTTAATCTAATTCATGATTAGGCGTTTAAGAAAACATAAATAAATAAATAAATGGGTTGTACTTGTATAGCGCTTTTCTACCTTCAAGGTACTCAAAGCGCTTTGACACTACTTTGGACAAGAAGAGGCGAGGACAAGAAGAGGCGAGGACATGAAGATGCGGCCTGCAGATGTCAGTCAGGCGACTAAAGCGATGGAGTGTAATTGAGAGGCGAGCAAAGGTGAAGAAGTGTGCTCGGGGAGGATGGCAACAATTTGTTGTTTATTGGCTTTTTCCAAGTGAGACTGACATGACAGCCATGATCCACCAACACAACACAACACAACACAACACAACACAACACAACACTACACAACACAACACAACACTGGGCTTCTTTTTCAACATCAGACCAGAAAAAAAGACTTTTTCTTGTCTTTAATCTTGCAAGGAAGTGAGTTTAGTGAGACTGACAAACATGTGTGCAACTATTATTAGTGCTGCCTCTGTTATCATCATCAAATATAACCTCTCTTCTGGACTATAAGCCACAGCCGCTACATTTCAGAAGCAAACAACAACTGTTGTGAAAACATTTCTAAAGCTAGACTAATTATTAATTATTGAGGTGAGTTCATCTCCTGGTTTAAATGGAGTTCTAAATTAGTGGATGTTTGCCCTCCGAACTCAGCAGTTCTACACCTGGCCAGGTATCCTCATTCTTATTTGGATTGCAACACACCTGCATGTGTTTACTTTTTTGTAAACGTTGAACTTAAGTCGCTGATGTAAACAATTTAGGAATGAAAGTTGCATGGTGTTTTATAAATGAATTATACTTAACTTTACTACACTTTACTACGAGTTAGGTCATATGCTATATCATACAGTCTATTTCAATTTATTGACATTTGATTATTTCTATATCATATATCTGTGTGTGTGTGTGTGGCTAGCGAGCTGTTCCTATACTTGTACTGTCATTTTTCTAAGTTAAAAAAAATTCCAGGAATTCCCATAAATCCCAGTTTCCACTGTCAAAAATAACATTTCGGAATTCAAAATGTTATTACTTCAAAATTTCTCCACCGTTTTGAAAAACTCCAACACCAACTCATTCAGAACACTCAAATTTGTTTTACCATTTTCAAAAAAATTCCCTCTTTTCCAGGAATTCACAAATTTTCATGAAATTCCCATTGAAATGAACGGGACATTTTTCGCAGTACCTCAACTCCTACATTTTCCATCCAAATCAAACCGTTCCAACTTCAAAATATTAAGCCTTTTCAAAATTGTGTGCTCCCTTTCAACAATGATAAAAAAAAAAATTCCAGGATTTCCTACAATTCCTAGTTTTTAGAACCATTTTCCCCCATTCAAAATGAATTATCCATTTCTCAAACTTCCACAATTCCCATATTTTTTCTACAGATTTAAGCCATTCCACCTTCAACACATTCAACTCATCCTGGAAATTCAAGCTACCCTTTATTTTTTCTGTCGACTACTCCTCCCACATTTTACAACCCACTTCAACCGTCAAAACACTCCTTTTAATCAGGACAAAAAACTAAGTTGTTTTTTGAAGTGGAAAAATTCCCGAAATTCCAGGAATTCCGTAATACCATTTCAGAATTCAAAATGTTACTACTTCAAAATTTCTCTACCGTTTTGAAAAACTCCAACACCAACTCATTCAGAACATTCAAATTTGTTTGACCATTTTCAAAAAAATTCCCTCTTTTCCAGGAATTCACAAATTTTCATGAAATTCCCATTGAAATGAACGGGACATTTTTCGCAGTTCCACAACTCCTACATTTTCCATCCAAATCAAACCGTTCCAACTTCAAAATATTAAGCCTTTTCAAAATTGTGTGCTCTCTTTCAACAATGATAAAAAAAAAAATTCCAGGATTTCCTACAATTCCCAGTTTTTAGAACCATTTTCCCCCATTCAAAATGAATTATCCATTTCTCAAACTTCCACAATTCCCACATTTTTTCAACCGATTCAAACCATTCCACCTTCAACACATTCACCTCATCCTGGAAATTCAAGCAACCATTTTTCCATGTTCACAAAAATTCCAGGAATGCCCATAAATCCCAGTTTTCCAAACCCTATTTTCACCCTTTTTTCTGTCGACTACTCCTCCCACATTTTTCAACCCACTTCAACCGTTCCACCGTCAAAACACTCCTTTTAATCAGGACAAAAAATGAAGTTGTTTTTTGAACTGGAAAAATTCCCAGTTTTACCGAAATTCCAGGAATTTCGTAATTAAAAATTTTACTACTTCAACATTTCTCAACCGTTTTGAAAAACTCCAGCACCAACCATTCAGAACATTTAAATTTGTTTACCATTTTCAAAGAAATTCCCTCTTTTCCAGGAATTCACAAATTTTCATGAAATGACAATTTAGGAATACAACTTGCATGGCGTTTTATAAATGAATTATGCTTAACTTTACTACACTTTACTACGAGTTAGGTCATATACTATATGATACAGTCTATTTTAATTTATTGACATTTGATTATTTCTATATCATATATCTGTGTGTGTGTGTGTGTATACTGTATGTATATATATATATATACATATATATATATATATATATATATATATATATATATATATATATATATATATATATATATATATATATATATATATATGTATATTTATTTATTTATTTTAATTGTTTTTTTCACATTATCTCAGGATTCTATGAACATTACTGTCATATTGGGTAAAACACAATTTTTTGTATTCGCAAACCTTACAAAATCTCATGTTTTTTAGTACAACTCAGAAAGATGTATTATTTCAGTTATTATTAGCCATTTTGCATGTTTGGTTTAGGAATTGTGTTTAAATAACTGTCATATTGAGTGTGACAGTTACATTGTCAAATTGAGTGAAACAACTAATTTGTTTCTTTACAAACCTTACAAAAGTTAATTTTTCTAATATAGTCGAGGTTTCTGTGGTTTATCCGTTATATAGTGCTCAATACCGAGTAGAACGGAATATACGTTAGGTCAGGAAAAAACACAGAGGCTATTTCATCCATACAAGCCTGTTTCGCAGGTTATAAAATCCCCTGAAGCCTCTGGGTTTTTCCTGACCTAACACACACATATATATATATATATATATATATATATATATATATATATATATATATATATATATATATATATATATATATATATATGTGTATGTATAAATAATGTTCTTCCTCCTCTTCGTTGTGTGACTACATGGTGTATTTGTGGTGTAATGTTTGCATTGTATATTGCACTGTGAGGTTAAAGTCTTCCTTCCTATGGTGAGGTCAGAGGTCTGGGCTCTAGTTATTTACTCTTTAGTTGAAGTGTCTGTTTGTGAGTTGTACCGTGTTTTTATGTCTATAGAGGGTTATTTTTGAGCATAGAATGTGTGTTTTCTCCTTGTATGTGTTAACATATTGTTAATTAGGGTATTTCTTATTCTGCGTTGCAGTCAGCACCAATTTATTCCGTGCCCTATGGTCCCCACAGGGACTGGAGTGATACGCTATCTTGCATGTTTGCCAGCACAGGTCTGCTCTCTGGAAATGTTCTCCTGGATGTATGACTAATAGCTATAGTGAATAGGTATATATGACTAATAGCTATAGTGAATAGGTATATATGACTAATAGCTTTAGTGAATAGGTATATATGACTAATAGCTATAGTGAATAGGTATGTATGACTAATAGCTATAGTGAATAGGTATATATGACTAATAGCTATAGTGAATAGGTATATATGACTAATAGCTATAGTGAATAGGTATGTATGACTAATAGCTATAGTGAATAGGTATATATGACTAATAGCTATAGTGAATAGGTATATAACCCTAATAGCTATAGTGAATAGGTATATATGACTAATAGCTATAGTGAATAGGTATATATGACTAATAGGTATAGTGAATAGGTATATATGACTAATAGCTATAGTGAATAGGTATATATATGACTAATAGCTATAGTGAATAGGTATATATGACTAATAGCTATAGTGAATAGGTATATATGACTAATAGCTATAGTGAATATGTATATATGACTAATAGCTATAGTGAATAGGTATATATGACTAATAGCTATAGTGAATAGGTATATATGACTAATAGCTATAGTGAATAGGTATGTATGACTAATAGCTATAGTGAATAGGTATATATGACTAATAGCTATAGTGAATAGGTATATATGACTAATAGCTATAGTGAATAGGTATATATGACTAATAGCTATAGTGAATAGGTATATATGACTAATAGCTATAGTGAATAGGTATATATGACTAATAGCTATAGTGAATAGGTATATATGACTAATAGCTATAGTGAATAGGTATATATGACTAATAGCTATAGTGAATAGGTATGTATGACTAATAGCTATAGTGAATAGGTATATATGACTAATAGCTATAGTGAATAGGTATTGTTGCGTTTTGGACCAGTTGTTCCTCCCAGGGAATTCAAGTCACAATTCGCTCCCAAGCTCTTTACGACACTTTAAAGCTGAGTTGAAAAACCACCAGAGACAGAATAGGTATTTTGTTGTATATTCTCAAAGCTTTGCCAATATACATTTTGAGACCAGTCTAACCCTAGAACATTCTATTGCGCCTCCCAAAAATGGTCTGTCTTCCCAACGCCAAAAACCTCTCTTTCCTTCCCCCTCCCTAGCCATAACACAAGCACAACGTCTCCCTAGCCATAATACATTCCAAAGAACTCAAGGTTAACACACACAGTTTGCTTGCTGACAGAGCATCAAGAGAAGAAGTGGAAAACACGAGATGTTTTCAAATATGACAAAGAAATGGAAGAAGTACAACTTAAATTCGGATATATGTAAATATCTGCCTCCGACAGTATATATGACTTATAGGTATAGTGAATAGGTATATATGACTAATAGCTATAGTGAATATGTATGTATGACTAATAGCTATAGTGAATAGGTATATATGACTAATAGCTATAGTGAATAGGTATATATGACTAATAGCTATAGTGAATAGGTATATATGACTGATAGCTATAGTGAATAGGTATATATGACTAATAGCTATAGTGAATATGTATGTATGACTAATAGGTATCGTTGTGGACTTTCTGTTCTAGAAACATCCTGCTAGTTCTACTACTAAGTAGGGTTGTCCCCATACCAATATTTTGGTACCGGTACCAAAATTTATTTCGATACTTTGTCTAAATAAAGGGGACCACAAAAATGTTTTAATTATTGTCTTTATTTTACCAAAGAATTTTAGTGTAGATGAAACATATGTTTATTATTGTCATTTAGTCCTTAAATAAAATAGACAACTTGTCTTTTAGTAGTAAGTAAACAAACAAAGACTCCTAATTAGTCTATGCAGTAACATATTGTGTCATTTATACACCTATTATTTTCTACACATTATGAGGGACAATCTGTAAAAAATGGATTATTAATCGACTTGTTCATTTACTGTTAATATCTGCTTATTTTCTGCTTTAACATGTTCTATCTACACTTCTGTTAAAATGTAATAATCACTTATTCTTCTCTTCTTTGATACTTGACATTAGTTTTGGATGATACCACACATTTAGGTATGGATGTGATACCAAGTAGTTACAGGATCATACATTGGTCATATTCAAAGTCCTCTTGTGTCCTTAGTTTAAAACATAATATGCATTTTAAAAAAAGGAAAAATTATTAAAAAAAATATCGATGTAATCATAGTAGTATCGACTAGATACGCTTTTGTACTAGGTATCATTACAGTGGATGTCAGGTGTAGATCCACCCATGACATTTGTTTACATTGTGACGGTGGTGAGCTATTGTATCCTCCTACGGTGTGTAGTGAAGCATGTTTAGCTATTCCTCGTCCTCCAGTGATAATGCTACTTGTAAGAAACATGCTTTATTTGTCGCCATGTAGGTCAGAATTCAGGGATTTAGAAGTAGCTAAAACACTGCAGACGGATGTTAGCCGCTAGCTAGCTCGCCATTCCTTAAAGCACCTCTTCCTGAGGGTGTTTCAGAGTTTGTCGCTGATCTAGTGACACATGCAGATAATATAATTATAATGGGGGATCACGTCTTCTTTGATACTTGACATTAGTTTTGGGTGATACCACACATTTAGGTATCGATCCGATACCAAGTAATTACAGTATCGTACAATAAAATATAATACCTAATAAACCAATAATAATATGGTTAAGAAATACTGATGTAAAGGGTAGGTGTCTCACTTTTTTTCTGTTTGAACATGTTCTATCTACACTTCTGTTCAAATGTAATAATCACTTCTTCTTCTCTTCTTTGATACTTGACATTAGTTTTGGATGATACCACACATTTAGGTATCGATCCGATACCAAGTAATTACAGTATCGTACAATACAATATAATACCTAATAAACCAATAATAATATGGTTAAGAAATACTGATGTAAAGGGTAGGTGTCACACTTTTTTCTGTTTTAACATGTTCTATCTACACTTCTGTTCAAATGTAATAATCACTTATTCTTCTCTTCTTTGATACTTGACATTAGTTTTGGATGATACCACACATTTAGGTATGGATGTGATACCAAGTAGTTACAGGATCATACATTGGTCATATTCAAAGTCCTCATGTGTCCAGGGACATATTTACTGACTTTATAAACATAATATGAAAAATATCTTGTGATGCTAAAAAATATCGATGTAATCATAGCAGTATCGACTAGATACACTCTTGTACTAGGTATCATTACAGTGGATTTCAGGTGTAGATCCACCCATGGCATTTGTTTACATTGTGACGGCGGTGAGCTATTGTATCCTCCTACGGTGTGTAGTGAAGCATGTTTAGCTATTCCTCGTCCTCCAGTGATAATGCTACTTGTAAGAAACATGCTTTATTTGTCGCCATGTAGGTCAGGATTCAGGGATTTAGAAGTAGCTAAAACACTGCAGACGGATGTTAGCCGCTAGCTAGCTCGCCATTTCTTAAAGCACCTCTTCCTGAGGGTGTTTCAGAGTTTGTCGCTGATCTAGTGACACATGCAGATAATATAATTATAATGGGGGATCACGTCTTCTTTGATACTTGACATTAGTTTTGGGTGATACCACACATTTAGGTATGGATCCAATACCAAGTAATTACAGGATCGTACAATAAAATATAATACCTAATAAACCAATAATAATATGGTGAAGAAATACTGATGTAAAGGGTAGGTGTCTCACTTTTTTCTGTTTTAACATGTTCAAATGTAATAATCACTTATTCTTCCCTTCTTTGATACTTGACATTAGTTTTGGATGATACCACACATTTAGGTATGGATCTGATACCAAGTAGTAGGATCATACTTTGGTCCTATTCAAAGTCCTCATGTGTCCAGGGACATATTTACTCACTTTATAAACATAATATGAAAAATATTATGCTAAAAAATATTGATGTAATCATAGCAGCATCGATGAGATACACTCCTGTACTTGGTATCATTACAGTGGATGTCAGGTGTAGATCCACCCATGGCGTTTGTTTACATTGTGACGGCGGTGAGCTATTGTATCCTCCTACGGTGTGTAGTGAAGCATGTTTAGCTATTCCTCGTCCTCCAGTGATAATGCTACTTGTAAGAAACTTACCGTATTTTCCGCACCATAAGCCGCCCTGGGTTATAAGCCGCGCCTTCAATGAACGGCATATTTCAAAACTTTGTCCACCTATAAGCCGCCCCGTGTTATAAGCCGCATCTAACTGCGCTAAAGGAATGTCAAAAAAACAGTCAGATAGGTCAGTCAAACTTTAATAATATATTAAAAACCAGCGTGATGTGGGCGCGCATGGAGTCGTATATCAACATGGACGGAGCTGCGTGAAAAAAGCCACCCGGCCTCTTCGCGTAAACTTACCTTAACCACTCGCTCATCTTTTCTTCATCCATCCATCCCTTCGAGTTAGCTTTTATGATGACGCCGGCTGGAAAGGTCTCTTTTGGCAAGGTCTTCCTTTTGAATATCACCATGGGTGGAAGTTTCTGGCCATTAGCATGGCAAGCTAGAACCACAGTGAAGGATGACTTCTCATTCCCTGTGGTGCGAATATTCACCGTACGTGCTCCCGTTGTATCCACAGTGCGGTTCACAGGAATATCAAAAGTCAGTGGAACCTCGTCCATGTTGATAATGTTCTCTGGCCGGATCTTTTTTTCAGCTATCTTGTTTTTACAATATGCACGGAAAGTAGCCAGCTTTTCTTGAAAGTCTTTAGGCAGTTGCTGTGAAATAGTAGTCCGTGCGCGGATGGAGAGATTGCGTCTTTTCATGAACCGGAAACCTGTCGCTTAGTAGGAGCCATTTTGTGGTCTTTACAGATGTAAACACACAAAGGAAATGAAACGTACGGTAATATCCGCGCGCTTCTTCTTCTTCTTCTACGCGGGCGGGTGGTTGCTTACAGTAGAAGAAGAAGCGCTTCCTGTTCTATGGGGGCGGGTGCTTACCTTGGCGGTTGCTTGCGTAGAAGAAGAAGCACTTCCTCTTCTACGGGGAAAAAAGATGGCGGCTGTTTACCGTAGTTGCGAGACCGAAACTTTATGAAAATGAATCTTAATATTAATCCATATATAAAGCGCACCGGGTTATAAGCCGCACTGTCAGCTTTTGAGTAAATTTGTGGTTTTGAGGTGCGGCTAATAGTGCGGAAAATACGGTACTTTATTTGTCGCCATGGCGGCGAGGATTAATGATCACTGTGGATGGACGTTAGCCGCTAGCCATGTCTTAAAGCAGCTCTTCCTGAGGGTGTTTCAGTGTTATAACTTCACCTTTATCTTGACTTTTTTACACCAAAATGCGTCCTTTCTCCCTTTTCTGTCTACACACTGTGTCTGCTTGTAAGTACTCTGTGTGTGTGCGCTGCCCAACATGCTGGTAAAAGCAGCAATGTCACCAGGTAACGACATGCCGTCATACCCGTCGGGAAGCGGTACTTGTCAAACAGAGTATAGTACCATTTTTTGATTCATTAGGACCGGGATACTATACTAGTACCGGTATACTATACTAGTACCGGTATACTATACAACCCAAGTACTAAGTGATGCTGGTGAGTGTGTAAAATATTTGGTGCTTAGTTGAAGTTTTTCTTGGCGTGTGTGTGTCAACATATTGCACATTCAGTCTTCTGTAGGTAGTAACCTTATTTCACAGCCTTTGTGTTTCCACTGACTGTGAATCTCTGTGGATCTTGTCTCCCTCGATCTCCTTTCCATCTCCCCTGCTTGGCATTCCAGCCTGGAGGTGCTGCTACGCCGACTGTCAGTGGGCGGGCAGAGGAGATCAATGCTTCTAATGCACTGCTTTAGCATACAAAGAGAGCCCATTGGGAAATCATGTAATGGACTATTTATACAGTAGCACCTCACATTTCTTTCTTATGTACAGTTTTGCTTTGCTTTCAACGTGACGAGCGCATCCGTCTAATTGAAGGATGCATGTCTGCGTTGTGCACAAGCAGTCAAGTTGTGTAAATGGTCAATAAAAAGAGAATACAACAAATCCTTTTCAACTTATATTCAATTGAATAGACTGCAAAGACAAGATATTTCATGTTCACACTGACAAACTTTCTTATTTGTTGCAAATATTAGCTCATTTGGAATTTGATGCCTGCAACATGTTTAAAAAAAGCTGGCACAAGTGGCAAAGAAGACTGAGAAAGTTGAGCAATGCTCATCAAAGACTTATTTGAGGTGAACAGGCTAATTGGGAACAGGTGGGTGCCATGATTGGGTATAAAAGCAGCTTCCATGACATTCACAAACAAGGACGGGGGCGAGGGTCACCACTTTGTCAACAAATGCCTGAGCAAATTGTTTAAGAACAACATTTCTCAACCAAGGAATTTCGGGATTTCACCATCTACGCTCCGTAATATCATCAAAAGGTTCGGAGAATGTGGAGAAATCACTGCACGTAAGCCATGATATTACACACCTTGGATCCCTCAGGCATCAAAAAGCCACATCAGTGTGTAAAGGATATCGCCACATGGGCTGAGGAACACTTCAGAAAACCACTGTCAGTAACTACAGTCGGTCGCTACAGCTGTAAGTGCAAGTTAAAACTCTACTATGCAAAGCCAAAGCCATTTATCAACAACACCCAGAAACGCTTCGCTAGGCCCGAGCTCATCTGAGATGGACTGATGCAAAGTGGAAAAGTGTTCTGTGGTCTGATGAGTCCACATTTCAAATTGTTTATAGAAACTTTGGACCAAAGAGGAAAATAATTATGGGGACTGTTCTAGGGTGAAAGTGTAAAAGATCAGCATGTGTGATGGTATGGGGGTGTATTAGTGGCCAAGACATGGGTAACTTACACATCTGTGAAGGCACCATTCATGCTGAAAGGTACATACAGCTTTTGTTGCCATCCAAGCAACGTTATCATGGACGCCCCTGCTTATTTCAGCAAAACGATGCCAAGCCAGGTGTTACAACAGCGTGGCTTCATAGTAAAAGAGTGCGGGTACTAGACTGGCCTGCCTGTAGTCCAGACATTGAAATTGTGTGGTGCAATATGAAGAAGGGAGACATCATTGTATTCTCTCACCAGGTGACAACTTCACTGTGGTCTCCCTGACACCTGGTCCATAAGTGCGTAGCTGTCATGTGTTTATTTCTAGTCCTCCTGACTGCAGCCCGGATGACATTTATCTGGCTGCTGACCTTTGGCGAGGATGATCACATGACTGCACCTCAATGTGTTGCTACTCCGAGCTGATAAATGACTTTGACAAAAAGAAGATGTCCTCCTCAGACAAAGTCAAACAAAAGGAAGACTTGAGTTGCACTTTAAGACATTTACAACCTGAAGTGTGAGGTTTGTTTGTCCACTCACGTTTATGACAGACATTTCATACAGGGACCAATACTTTTATTATTATTATTATTATTATTATTATTATTATTATTATTATTATTATTATTATTATTATTATTGTTATTATTATCAACAAACCCTTTTGGCATAGTTATGATTGAAGCTCCTCAATCAAATGGTTTTGTTACAACAACTTAGTGTACAGAATGAGTCCTAAAGTATATACTACCACTACTAATATTTATGATAATAATAACAACAATTATGGTGATAATAATAATAATGATAACATTGTTATTATTTATTATAATATTATTATAACGATGATATTATTATTAAGAATATTAATAACAATACAAATAAATAGTAAAACAATAATAATAATAATAATAATAATAATAATAATTATACATATAATAATGTAATTATTATAATTACATTTATAAAATGAATAACTATTTATAATTACAATAATAAATATTATTACTCTATGTATTATTACTATTGCTATTAGTGTTGTTATTATTCAATAATGATACATACTAATGCTATTAATAACAATACGTGTCAGCTGTTATTTCTTATTGTTATTATTACTATTATTAATACTGATTATGTGTAAAACATACTTAATAATAGTAAGTTAAATATAATAATAATTATATAATTATTATTCATTATTAAGGAAAAATGTTGATACAATAATAATAGCAATAATATAATTGTAATCTTATTGTTTTATTAAATATATTATTATTATTATTAATATTATTAGCATGTTTCCTAATCATTATTATAAGTAGCATTGTTCTTATTATATATATATATATATATATATATATATATATATATATATATATATATATATATATATATATATATATATATATATATATATATATATATATATATATATATATATATATAGACATATATATATACATATACATATATATATATATATACATATACATAATAATAATAATAATAACTGGGATTTATATAGCGCTTTTCTAAGTACCCAAAGTCGCTTTGCATGTAGAACCCATCAATCATTCACACCTGGTGGTATACATATATATATATATATTTATATATATTTATATATATATATATATATATCCATCCATCCATTTTCTACCGCTTATTCCCCTTTGGGGTCGCGGGGGGGCGCTGGAGCCTATCTCAGCTACAATCGGGCGGAAGGCGGGGTACACCCTGGACAAGTCGCCACCTTATCGCAGGGATATATATATATATATATATATTTATAGTCAAGGTTTCTGTGCTTTATTCGTTATACAGTGCTCAATACCAGGGTGTATATATGTGCATATATACATATATATGTAAGTTAAAGTGTGTATATATATGCATGTGTGTGTGTGTGTGTATGTATGTTTGTATATATGTATGTATATATATATATATATATATATATATATATATATATATATATATATATATATATATATATATATATATATATATGTTTGTGTGTATATATACACATGTGTGTATACATATGTATATGTATATATATATATGTGTGTGTGTGTGTATGTGTGTATATATGTGTATATATGTGTGTATATATATATATATATATACATATATATATATATATATATATATATATATATATATATATATATATATATATATATATATATATATATATATATATATATATATATATGTACGTGCAGACCAAAGTAAAAGCAGCATCGCTTAAAAAACATATAATTTCTTCAAAGAGAAGAAATGTCTCTGGATGTTTTTTTAGAAGTTGACATTAAACAAATGTTGTTGTGCCTGAAAGCAAGACAGCATCAAAGAAAAAAGGGGGCGTTAGTTCAGATTTTTTTTGTTATTTAGTTCATATCAAGAGAGAATGCAGAAACTGGAAATGCTCACATTCAAGTTGGTGTAATTATTTGTATAACTTATCTTTTTATTGGCAGGCAGACCATTTTAGACAAAGCATCAACATTGTTAGTGTTCCTTATAGAACCAATGTTGTTCTTTGTAGAACCAATGTTGTTCCTTATAGAACCAATGTTGTTCCTTATAGAACCAATGTTGTCCTTTGTAGAACCAATGTTGTTCCTTATATAGAACCAATGTTGTTCTTTGTAGAACCAATGTTGTTCCTTATAGAACCAATGTTGTTCTTTGTGGAACCAATGTTGTTCCTTATAGAACTAATGTTGTATCAGCAGTCAGAAGCAAACAATACTTCCTTGTAAACAGTCTAACATGCATGAGTAACAACTGCCGAGGTAGACTATCCTTCCTGCCTCCTACTTTAAATACTGCCATCTTGTGGAGGCGATGACAACAACATCTGGGGGTTGCCTACAGCCACCGATGTCACTGCTGGTGTTTTTCAAGACAGTGTTATTTGCTCCACAGGACTTTGGGATTCTTTGCCATATACTGTAAGGGCATGACAGCTTTCTTTAGAAATACAAGTGCAAAGTAGAGTTGTACGCTATACCGGTACTAGTATAGTATCGTGGTACTAATGAATCAAAAAGGGTACTATAGTCTGTTTGGAAAGTAACGCTTCCCGGGCATGACGACGCGTCGTCACGTGGTGACATTGCTGCTTTTAGGAGCAGAGGAGCGTGTTGGGCAGCGCACACACACAGAGTACTTACAAGCAGACACAGTGTGTAGACAGAAAAGGGAGAATGGACGCATTGTGGTGTAAAAAGTAAAGATAAAGACGTGATCCCCCCCATTGGTGGTCTGCAGATGGATGAGCAGTACTTGGTGGTCTGCAGATGGATGAGCAGTACTTGGTGGTCTGCAGATGGATGAGCAGTACTTGGTGGTCTGCAGATGGATGATCAGTACTTGGTGGTCTGCAGATGGATGATCAGTACTTGGTGGTCTGCAGATGGATGAGCAGTACTTGGTGGTCTGCAGATAGATGAGCAGTACTTGGTGGCCTGCAGATGGATGAGCAGTACTTGGTGGTCTGCAGATGGATGAGCAGTACTTGGTGGTCTGTAGATGGATGAGCAGTACTTGGTGGTCTGCAGATGGATGAGCGGTACTTGGTGGTCTGCAGATGGATGAGCAGTACTTGGTGGTCTGCAGATGGATGAGCAGTACTTGGTGGTCTGCAGATGGATGAGAAGTACTTGGTGGTCTGCAGATGGATGAGCAGTACTTGGTGGTCTGCAGATAGATGAGCAGTACTTGGTGTTCTGCAGATGGATGAGCAGTACTTGGTGGTCTGCAGATGGATGAGCAGTACTTGGTGGTCTACAGATGGATGAGCGGTACTTGGTGGTCTGCAGATGGATGAGCAGTACTTGGGAAGCCAGGCATGAGTCAGATAGCCTTTAATGCGTCTAGCAGCTCCATCACTTGACATTGAGCGGCTCGTGTTTGTCCCCGAGGGGGGAGGGGGGGAGGGTCTATGATGTATGCATGCTCACACCTGCAATGAAGATGCTCTCAGACTGGCCTGAGAGTTTTCTAGAAGCATATAGTGTATGTAGCCACTCCTCACCACGCATACTAATCATACAGTTCATTCCAACATTGCATTTGTCACATGTTGTTGTGTTTGTCACATGTTGTTGTGTTTGTCACATGTTGTTGTGTTTGTCACATGTTGTTGTGTTTGTCACATGTTGTTGTGTTTGTCACATGATGTTGTGTTGGAGGCGGGACTGACCAGCAGGGTAGGACGCTTCATTAGGTACATGCATGCTGGAGCTGACAGTGGGACAGTCTGGCAGGTATGTGCGGGGGGAGAGGGGGAGGGTGGGGGTGGGGGTGGGGGGGGGGGGGGGGGGGGGGGGGGGGGCACGCTCATGTTTGACAAGTGAGCGTCTGCATTTTAATAGTGCTGAAAAACACCTCCATGGAAATGTTGGCCCCCCCCGCGACCCCGAGAGGGGCAACTGGAACAAAATGTATATATATATATATATATATATATATATATATATATATATATATATATATATATATGTATGTGTGGGAAAAAAATCACAAGACTATTTCATCTCTACAGGCCTGTTTCATGAGGGGGGGTTCCCTCAATCATCAGGAGATTTTAATGGGAGCATTCACATACCATGGTTTATATAGGGCACAGAGTGGGTGGGTACAGGCTGGCGTAGGGGCGTGGTGATTGGCTCATGTGTTACCTAGGAGGTGTTTCCGTCTGTGGCGGCATGCTGTTACAATTTCGCTGCGCTTGTTGAGGGATGACAGGTCTGGACGGTAAATAATAAACAGTTTCTCTTTCAAGCATAGGTTGCATCTTTTATTACCACTATTGTAAGGTGTGCTGGATGCAAGAATTTGCCATGTTATTGGATATTCAACATTATTGTCTTTGATGTCCCAAATTTGTTTGCTGAGTTCTGTGGTATTCCGCAGGTTTTGGTTTCTGAAAGAAGCCTTGTGATTGTTCCATCTGGTTTTGAATTCTCCCTCGGTTAATCCTACATATGTGTCGGATGTGTTAACGTCCTTGCGTATTACCTTAGATTGGTAGACAACTGATGTTTGTAAGCACCCCCCGTTGAGAGGGCAATCAGGTTTCTTTCGACAGTTACAGCCTTTGTTGGTTTTGGAGTCGCTCTGTCCGGGGGCCGGCGGCTCATTTGCAATTGTTTTGTTGTGGTTTGAGATGATTTGTCGTATATTGTTCATACAGCTGTAGCTCAATTTAATGTTGTTCTTGTTGAATACTTTTGTTAGGGTGTTGTCTTTGGGAAAGTGTTTGTCAATCAGATTGAGGAATTTGTGTCCAATGTTAGTTGAGACGTTTTTGCTGTATGGGGGGTTGTACCAGATGATGTCGTTTCGTTTTCTGTTCTTTTTTGGCTGGTTTCCTGGCGTGGGTTCATAGGTGAGGGTGAAATTGTATTCGCTTTCATCAAGGGCTTTTTGGTACGGGGGGGTTGCTTGGTCAAATTCAGCTTTGCTAGATGACAGCATCGATAGCCTTTTATTGATTCCGGTAGGTATTCTTTTCGTGGTGGTGGGTGGGTGGTTGCTGTCATGGTGCACGTATTGGAGTGTTGTGTTGGGTTTCGTGAATGGTTGGTAGCTGTTATTTCTCAGGTTGAAAGTGACGTCAAGGAAGTTGACGGTTTGCTTGTTGGCTTCAATCGTGTTCCGTAGGCCGTTCTCTTTGAAAATTTGGCATATGCGCTTCTTGGTATTCTCGCTGCTCCTTGTCGCGCCTCGCCAAGGAGCAGCGAGAATACCAAGAAGCGCATATGCCAAATTACCTGTGGATGGACCAGTCTGTGCAGTTCTTTATAGCTGCCATGTCCATGTCAGGGGTTGGAATATTATAAGCATCTGCTTCATCCAACCCCTTTTCAAGCCTTGCATAAATGTCTCTGCCAAAATGTAAAAAAAAAAAATGTGTGTTGTTGTACTGTGCAGGTTTGAAATAAATAATTCAATTCAAAATTCAAAGTGAACAGCTGTAACGAATATGACTAAGTGGATGACTAAGTCATGTGACAAGAATGCTCAGGTGACACCTTTGTGTGACAAGAATGCTCAGGTGACACCTTTGTGTGACAAGAATGCTCAGGTGACACCTTTGTGTGACAAAGCAGTCTCTTAAGAAAGGAGGCTCCCTCCCAAAGAGTTAAACAAAACAGAAACGGAAGCGCTTAAATGTCACAGATAATGAGCTTTGAGTTCCTCTCAGCGTGCTTCTTCTTCTTTTAAAAGAAGCACTTGAAAGAAAGTCAAGGAGTGGGACAGTGAATGATTCATAATGCTGGTGAGCATGCTGCGAACACACACTCTTCACGCTGCCAAGCGCCCCGTTCTCCCACCAAAGGGAAGACAAGATCTCCATCTCTAATGAATGCTCTTGTAAAAGGTTGATCACAAAATGAACATCCCTCTTTTCAAGGTTTGCTGCTAAAATTGTTATTTCAGCGAGTCAGTCGTCAGCTTTACAAAGATGTAACACTTCTACATGTCTTCAAGGAACATGTCGAAGGAGCAATTTGGAAGGAGATTCTTTTTACCACAAAGTTCTAAAGCTTAGTGATGTATCAGATATATCAGATTGTAAGTGTTTTTTTTTTTACCCATATTTGGCTGAGTTTGTTGCGTTTCACTTGACTGTAAAATATTTGGATGTAGAGGGGGGGTGACGTTCATATGTTGTCAATATTCAGTGTTTTATTCTTCAAAATGTAAAATTCCATTCCATTTTTTGTCATTGTCATAACTTCTTTAGCTTTCACTCAGACATTATTGTGAGGTTTTGTATTACCGTATTTTCCGCACTATTAGCCGCACCTAAAAACCACAAATGTACTCAAACGCTGACAGTGCGGCTTATAACCCGGTGCGCTTTATATATGGATTAATATTAAGATTCATTTTCATAAAGTTTCGGTCTCGCAACTACGGTAAACAGCCGCCATCTTTTTTCCCCGTAGAAGAGGAAGTGCCTCTTCTTCTACGCAAGCAACCGCCAAGGTAAGCACCCGCCCCCATAGAACAGGAAGTGCTTCTTCTTCTACTGTAAGCAACCACCCGCCCGCGTAGAAGAAGAAGAAGCGCGCGGATATTACGTTTCATTTCCTTTGTGTGTTTACATCTGTAAAGACCACGAAATGGCTCCTACTAAGCGACAGGTTTCCGGTTCATGAAAAGACGCAATCTCTCCATCCGCACACGGACTACTATTTCACAGCAACTGCCTAAAGACTTTGAAGAAAAGCTGGCTACTTTCCGTGCATATTGTAAAAACAAGATAGCTGAAAAAAAGATCCGGCCAGAGAACATTATCAACATGGACGAGGTTCCACTGACTTTTGATATTCCTGTGAACCGCACTGTGGATACAACGGGAGCACGTACGGTGAATATTCGCACCACAGGGAATGAGAAGTCATCCTTCACTGTGGTTCTAGCTTGCCATGCTAATGGCCAGAAACTTCCACCCATGGTGATATTCAAAAGGAAGACCTTGCCAAAAGAGACCTTTCCAGCCGGCGTCATCATAAAAGCTAACTCGAAGGGATGGATGGATGAAGAAAAGATGAGCGAGTGGTTAAGGGAAGTTTACGCGAAGAGGCCGGGTGGCTTTTTTCACGCAGCTCCGTCCATGTTGATATACGACTCCATGCGCGCCCACATCACGCTGGTTTTAATATATTATTAAAGTTTGACTGACCTATCCGACTGTTTTTTTGACATTCCTTTAGCGCAGTTAGATGCGGCTTATAACACGGGGCGGCTTATAGGTGGACAAAGTTTTGAAATATGCCGTTCATTGAAGGCGCGGCTTATAACCCAGGGCGCCTTATGGTGCGGAAAATACGGTAGTTTGGTATAAGATGGAAAAGTGTTTTGTGGTCAGACCGGTCCACGTTTCAAATTGTTTTTGGAAACTGTGGAAACGTCGTGTCCTCCGGACCAACTTAAGCTGTACGTGGAGCGAAAATGGGAAATAATTCCACCTGAAAAGCTTCAAAAATGGGTTCGGTTGGCTTCATTTCCCAAACGTTTCCAAGTGTTGTTAAAAGGAAAGGCCATGTAACACACTGGTAAAAAAATGCCATTAAATTCTAAGTTCATGATTATGAGTTTGAACTTGCACTTACAGATGTAGCGACCGACTGTAGTTACTGACAGTGGTTTTCTGAGGTGTTCCTGAGCTCTTGTGGTGATATCCTTTACACACTGATGTGGCTTTTTGATGCCTGAGGGATCCAAGGTGTGTAATATCATGGCTTACGTGCAGTGATTTCTCCACATTCTCTGAACCTTTTGACGATATTACGGAGCGTAGATGGTGAAATCCCGAAATTCCTTGCAATAGCTGGTTAAGAAATGTTGACAACCTGACAACTTCACTGCTTTTGGCTTTTGTATTTCAGATGGGATTTGATTTTGTGACTTGCTGTGTGCAGAGGGCGTGTGAGCAATGCGCAGGCGCACAGCGTAGAAGGAGCGTCGCTAAGGAGTCTGCTTTCTTTATTTGAAATAGTCATTTTAGCACGTTTTCATCAGATTTCTCAGACGTTTGCGTTTCGAGTAAATCATTGTGTTGTTGCTTTGTCCGAATGCCACGCAGAAACATTTGTTAGTTGTCCAAAGCTTGCTAGCAGTAGCGTGGCACCAGCGGAGTATGACAGGTCGTTGGGGACATTATTCAGAATGACCTCTTACACACACTACTGAAATGCTCTCACATAAACAACTGAAATATTTTTCTCTCTCACACACTACTGAGAAACTCTCATACACACAACTGAAACACTCTCATACACACGACTGAAACACTCTCAAACACTATACTGAAACACTCTCATACACATACTGAAATTTTTTTCTCTCACACACACACTACTGAAACACTCATTCCCACTACTGAAATGTTTTTTCTCGCACGCACACTCATGAAACTCTCTTATACACACTACTGAAATGTTTTTCTCTCACACACTACTGAAACACTCTCATACACTACTGAAACACTCTCATACACTACTGAAACACTCTCATTCCCACTACTGAAATGTTTTTCTCGCACACACACTACTGAAATGCTCTCACATAAACAACTGAAATATTTTTCTCTCTCACACACTACTGAAACACTCTCATACACGACTGAAACACTCTCATACACACGACTGAAACACTCTCAAACACTATACTGAAACACTCTCATACACTACTGAAACACTCTCATTCCCACTACTGAAATGTTTTTCTCGCACACTACTGAAACACTCTCATCCACATACTGAAATGTTTTTCTCTCACACACACACTACTGAACCACCCTCATTCCCACTACTGAAATGTTTTTCTCGCACGCACACTCATGAAACTCTCTTATACACTACTGAAATGTTTTTCTCTCACACACTACTGAAACACTCTCATACACTACTGAAACACTCTCATACACTACTGAAACACTCTCATACACACTACTGAAACACTCTCATTCCCACTACTGAAATGTTTTTCTCGCACAATACTGAAACACTCTCATTCCCACTACTGAAATGTTTTTCTCGCACACACACTACTGAAATGCTCTCACATAAACAACTGAAATATTCTTCTCTCTCACACACTACTGAAACACTCTCATACACACGACTGAAACACTCTCATACACACGACTGAAACACTCTCAAACACTATACTGAAACACTCTCATACACTACTGAAACACTCTCATTCCCACTACTGAAATGTTTTTCTCGCACACTACTGAAACACTCTCATACACATACTGAAATGTTTTTCTCTCACACACACACTACTGAAACACCCTCATTCCCACTACTGAAATGTTTTTCTCGCACGCACACTCATGAAACTCTCTTATACACTACTGAAATGTTTTTCTTTCACACACTACTGAAACACTCTCATACACTACTGAAACACTCTCATACACTACTGAAACACTCTCATACACACTACTGAAACACTCTCATTCCCACTACTGAAATGTTTTTCTCGCACACACACTACTGAAATGCTCTCACATAAACAACTGAAATATTTTTCTCTCTCACACACTACTGAAACACTCTCATACACACGACTGAAACACTCTCATACACACGACTGAAACACTCTCAAACACTATACTGAAACACTCTCATACACTACTGAAACACTCTCATTCCCACTACTGAAATGTTTTTCTCGCACACTACTGAAACACTCTCATACACATACTGAAATGTTTTTCTCTCACACACACACACTACTGAAACACCCTCATTCCCACTACTGAAATGTTTTTCTCGCACGCACACTCATGAAACTCTCTTATACACACTACTGAAATGTTTTTCTCTCACACACTACTGAAACACTCTCATACACTACTGAAACACTCTCATACACTACTGAAACACTCTCATACACACTACTGAAACACTCTCATTCCCACTACTGAAATGTTTTTCTCGCACACACACTACTGAAATGCTCTCACATAAACAACTGAAATATTCTTCTCTCTCACACACTACTGAAACACTCTCATACACACGACTGAAACACTCTCATACACACGACTGAAACACTCTCAAACACTATACTGAAACACTCTCATACACTACTGAAACACTCTCATTCCCACTACTGAAATGTTTTTCTCGCACACTACTGAAACACACTCATACACATACTGAAATGTTTTTCTCTCACACACACACTACTGAAACACCCTCATTCCCACTACTGAAATGTTTTTCTTGCACACACACTCATGAAACTCTCTTATACACACTACTGAAATGTTTTTCTCTCACACACTACTGAAACACTCTCATACACTACTGAAACACTCTCATACACACTACTGAAACACTCTCATTCCCACTACTGAAATGTTTTTCTCGCACACACACTACTGAAATGCTCTCACATAAACAACTGAAATATTTTTCTCTCTCACACACTACTGAAACACTCTCATACACACGACTGAAACACTCTCATACACACGACTGAAACACTCTCAAACACTATACTGAAACACTCTCATACACTACTGAAACACTCTCATTCCCACTACTGAAATGTTTTTCTCGCACACTACTGAAACACTCTCATACACATACTGAAATGTTTTTCTCTCACACACACACTACTGAAACACCCTCATTCCCACTACTGAAATGTTTTTCTCGCACACACACTCATGAAACTCTCTTATACACACTACTGAAATGTTTTTCTCTCACACACTACTGAAACACTCTCATACACTACTGAAACACTCTCATACACACTACTGAAACACTCTCATTCCCACTACTGAAATGTTTTTCTTGCACACACACTACTGAAACACTCTCATACACATACTGAAATGTTTTTCTCTCACACACACTACTGAAACACTCTCATTCCCACTACTGAAATGTTTTTCTTGCACACACACTAATGAAACTCTCTCATACACACTACTGAAATGTTTTTCTCTCACACACTACTGAAACACTCTCATACACTACTGAGACACTCTCATACGCTACTGAAACACTCTCATACACAATACTGAAATGTTTTCCTCTCACACACACTACTGAAACACTCTCATACACACTACTGAAATGTTTTATTATGTGAGAGCATTTCAGTAGTGTATGTAAGAGGTAATACTGAACAATGTCCCTAACTGCCCCTCATAGTGGAGCGTCTCCTTACTCATCTTTGCACATCCCCTCAAGCCACCTGCTCCGCATTTACAGAAACCATCCCGCGTCTCGGGAAAGGAGCATGTCAAGTCATAAATAATCAACTTTTGCAAACGATCTCTGTCCGAACATGATCTATGCAATGGCTTTCGTGATGAATCACATTAGAGCCTTTCCTTTGACAGACCTCGTTTGCCTTTCTCGACCACAAAGAGGATGGCGCGTTAATTGGAAGCAGGCCCCAATTAAAGAGAGGGTAATAATTCTGAAAAAAGAAACCATTATACAGTGCTTCTGTACATGCTATTATGTTACAACATGGAATACATTCATTTTTGTCCTCAAAACTCTACAGACAATACCCGTGAAACATGTCTTAAATAAACAAATAAAAAAATCACATTTACATACTGTAAGTATTCAGATCATTTGCTCAATACTTAGTTGCTGCACCTTTGGCAGCAAGTCTTTTCGAATACGTTGGCACACCTATTGTCAGGTTCAAACACTGATGACACCTATTAAAAACAAGACAAGAGGCAAAGAATTAAACAGAGACAGACTTCAATTTGGACTCAATATTGAGGAGAGTCGTCTGTACACTGTACCCTTGCACGGTATCTCAGCACGCTCTGTCAAAAGATTGCACTCTTCCTTCTTTATTTGACTTTCCACCTGACCACGGCTGCTTCCAGAGGGAAGTGGGTCGTAAACAGCGTTGCCTTTGGTTACCGAACAGTTCAAAAGGAGAGGTCGCAAATTAGTTCAAAAAGAGTTCCATAAATTAGTTCAAAAAGAGTTCGTAAAATACTTCAAAAAGAGGTCGTCTGGAAATTGGGCAGATCCTGCTATCTCTCCGCTTTGAAGTCCTTGGGTTAGAACAATATCTTTCTGTTGATTACCATACATGAGAGAAAACAGAAAACCCTTCATGTGGCCTTCTTCTTGGTAGGTTTCAAAGACAGCTTTTTTCTTCTCACCGGGCCCTCAAATGTAACACAAAGTTTTTGTGATAATTTAGAAACAATTATTCCAACACCTATCTTTGGGCACTTTCTCTCATTCCTCTTTGCAGCACCTCCCAAGCTCCATCAGGTTGGACAACAAGTGCTAGTTTTCCATCCAGGACGTCTTATACTCATCATTCTTCGACTCTGATAATGATTTGTGTTGTGATATCTCCACATCTTTGACTCGTTGACCCGCTCCCTCGCCCCTCCAAGCCTCTTCTCAAGGCACCATCTCTCCGTGTCGGCCCGGCTCTGATGAAAGCTTCCTCTGCGGAGGGTTAACGCAACATCAAAACCAATCTGCGCTGAAAGAGGGGAGGCGTTTATTCACATCTCCCCGCCGCGGATATGAAAGAGGGCTGCTCTGCATAGCGAGAAGAAAAAAAAAGATTAATTGGAATAAAGGCAGCATGACTCTAAAAATCCTTTTCCCAGCAAACTCGTTTGGAAGTCAGTCAGATTGTGTCTGCAAAGCCAAGCATTGGTCTTAGTTAACCTTGGCTTCTTACCACACCATCAATGAAGTCAATCAGCAACAGGAAGAGCTTTTAATGACACTGCTTGACTAATCAGGTGTCATTTTGGCCTGACTCGGCTTGTGCTGTAACTTGTAATAAAGACAATTTCCTTTGCTGCGACGTGACCAGAGAGACCAACCTTAAGGGTCCGATACGGTCGTGCCTCAACCTACTGAACCGACCGACTGATAACAACAAGCAAAAAGGAACTTTTAGATTAAAATATATTGTATAAGAATGATATACTACAATAACTACACTATTTTTATGAAGTATCCATCCATCCATCCATCTTCTTCCGCTTATCCGAGGTCGGGTCGCGGAGGCAGCAGCTTAAGCAGGGAAGCCCAGACTTCCCTCTCCCGAGCCACTTCGTCCAGCTCCTCCCGGGGGATCCCGAGGCGTTCCCAGGCCAGCCGGGAGACATAGTCTTCCCAACGTGTCCTGGGTCTTCCCCGTGGCCTCCTACCGGTCGGACGTGCCCTAAACACCTCCCGAGGGAGGCGATCGGGTGGCATCCTGACCAGATGCCCGAACAACCTCATCTGGCTCCTCTCCATGTGGAGGAGCAGCGGCTTTACTTTGAGCTCCCCCCGGATGACAGAGCTTCTCACCCTATCTCTAAGGGAGAGACCCGCCACCCGGCGGAGGAAACTCATTTGTACCCGTGATCTTGTCCTTTCGGTCATAACCCAAAGCTCATGACCATAGGTGAGGATGGGAACGTAGATCGACCGGTAAATTAAGAGCTTTGCCTTCCGGCTCAGCTCCTTCTTCACCACAACGGATCGATACAGCGTCCGCATTACTGAAGATTCCGCACCGATCCGCCTGTCGATCTCACGATCCACTCTTCCCTCACTCGTGAACAAGACTCCGAGGTACTTGAACTCCTCCACTTGGGGCAGGGTCTCCTCCCCAACCCGGAGATGGCACTCCACCCTTTTCCGGGCGAGAACCATGGACTCGGACTTGGAGGTGCTGATTCTCATCCCAGTCGCTTCACACTCGGCTGCGAACCGATCCAGTGAGAGCTGAAGATCCTGGCCAGATGAAGCCATCAGGGCCACATCATCTGCAAAAAGCAGAGACCTAATCCTGCAGCCACCAAACCGGATCCCCTCAACGCCTTGACTGCGCCTAGAAATTCTGTCCATAAAAGTTATGAACAGAATGGGTGACAAAGGGCAGTCTTGGCGGAGTCCAACCCTCACTGGAAACGTGTCCGACTTACTGCCGGCAATGCGGACCAAGCTCTGACACTGATCATACAGGGAGCGGACCGCCAAAATCAGACAGTCCGATACCCCATACTCTCTGAGCACTCCCCACAGGACTTCCCGAGGGACACGGTCGAATGCCTTCTCCAAGTCCACAAAGCACATGTAGACTGGTTGAGCAAACTCCCATGCACACTCAAGGACCCTGCCCAGAGTATAGAGCTGGTCCACAGTTCCACGACCAGGACGAAAACCACACTGTTCCTCCTGAATCCGAGGTTCGACTATCCGGCGTAGCCTCCTCTCCAGTACACCTGAATAGACCTTACCGGGAAGGCTGAGGAGTGTGATCCCACGATAGTTAGAACACACCCTCCGGTTCCCCTTCTTAAAGAGAGGAACCACCACCCCGGTCTGCCAATCCAGAGGTACCGCCCCCGATGTCCACGCGATTTTTATGAAGTAATGTGTCAATAATGTGTATTGTTTACCTTGGGGAGAGGACTGTAATCTGGTGTAACAATGTCTTTACACACGCTAAAGCCTCACTCCACGCTACAACTTTTCAGTCTTTGTGGCTTTTTTCTTCCGGCAATGTCCATCAACTGTGTCTGCTCACCAGCAACTCCAACAATGTGTCTCTGTCCGGCTGCTGCTAACAAGGGCGACAGGTGATTAGATAACCAGCCCCAGCTGGGCAATCCACTCACCTGCCGCTGGCTTCGTGACTGGTCTTTACACACCCCGCTCCGCAGCAGGCCCGCAGACCACACACCCCTCCACAGCTATATTTTGATAAACAGTCATACATGAATCTTCCAGCACATACACAATGTTGACATCTATAGTTATATTTTGATAAACAATTATAAATTAATCTTTCAGCACGTACACAATGTTGTCATCTATTGTTATTTTGACGTTTCCTTCTCGTGGGTCCTCCTGACCATAACGGACCCCCTCGTGAGCCCGGTAATCTGGTATAACAATGTCTTTATTTGTGTGCGCACACACGCTAGAGCCGCACTCCACGCTACAACTTTTCAGTCTTTGTGGCTTTTTCCTTTCCGCAATGTCCATCAACTGTGTCCGCTCACCAGCAACTCCAGCTCCAACAATGTGTCTCGTCCGGCTGCTGCTAATGAGGGCGACAGGTGATTAGATACCGTATTTCCTTAAATTGCCGCCGGGTATATAGTATGCGCATGCCTAGAATTACTGCCGGGTCAAACTCGTTTTGCAAAATATTATTTTTATTAGCGCATGTCTAGAATTTCCACCGGGTCAAACTTGTTTCGCAAAATAATTAGCATATTCCTAGAATTTCCGCCGGGTCAAACTCGTCACGTCAAGAGTGACACTTCACCTGTCATCATTTTCAAAATGGAGGAGGCTGATTTCTATCATTTAAAATCGCATAAAGGGAAGAAGATAAAGAGCTATTCAGTAGGATTTAAGGTCCAAGCTATTGAATATGCTAAAAAGAACAGTAAGCAGCTATGTTTTATTAATATACCGTAGCTGCGTGTGTCAAATATGAGTCATTAAATGACTCCCGCCTCCTGGTGGTAGAGGGCGCTAGTGATCATTTTTGCGACTACTCGGCTGCAGAAGAAGTGACAACAAGCAGCAACAGTTAGCAGCGATCCTTTATTTTTTCCTCTCACTTGAACTTTTAACATGGAGGATTACATATCTAAAATAAAACAGTTTTCTAAACTGGACTTTCAATGGAAGCAGGAGGTAATAATTAAAGGAAGATCTCCATCGAGACAGAGAGATTTTTAAAACTGAAGAAAAATAAGGAAGACTTCTATAAACAAGTTATCGATGCTTTTGTTCAGAAGGAGCTGCACATGGACTTCATTTATAAGTAAAGTTAAGACCATAATAAAGTTTTTTTTATTAAATGTGCTTTCCATGATGGTATCCTTACATCACACTCAAATTTATAAGCGCAAGCCTAAATTTACCGGAGTGAGAAGAGGTTTTAAATTAATTACCGCCCCGGCGGCAATTAAAGGGAATACGGTAACCCGCCCCAGCTGGGCAATCCGCTCACCTGCCGCTGGCTTCGAGGACGGTCTTACACACCCCGCTCCGCGGCAGGCCCGCAGACCACACCCCCCTCCACAGTTATATTTTGATAAACAATCATAAATGAATCTTTCAGCACATACACAATGTTGACATCTATAGTTATATTTTGATAAACAATCATAAATGAATCTTTCAGCACATACACAATGTTGACATCTATAGTTATATTTTGGTAAACAATCATAAATTAATCTTTCAGCACGTACAAAAGGCCTATTTGGATGAATAATATTAGATTGTGTTACAAATATATGTTCTGTATAATTAATTTTTTTTGTTAGTTTTTTTAAATACAAATCTCTGACTTTGCACGTGTTCTGATCAAATAAGTTCCTAAACCTGACACGAGGCTCACTCACTCATTTGGTGCACAAGTCAACTCGTCAGCGCCAATTCCTGAGCCATCAGAGGCCGTGGCGAGTAGTTCCTTTTTAGTGCGCAATAAAGCTAAAGAGAAGTGGAGTGCTCTCAGCAGCCTGTACTTAGCGCCGCAAGCTCAGGGCGGGGCTATTTCTGTGTGTCAGCATGTTGCCAACATTGTGTTTGCAGGACGATGTTAAGGCCATGCGTTGTCTGGGCTGGAGAGTCTCTCTCTGTAAGTGTGGCATCAGTAGTCTTGCTGATCAGACCACTGATACAACACAACTTAGTGAGAGGCACTGGAGTCTTCTGTTTTTAGTTCATTTGTATTGTATGTATGTGGCTGCAAATATGAAGGATTAGGTAAACATGCATTCTCTCTGGCACTCATCCAAGGCGGACACTTTCCCTTCCCTCTCCTCTTTGCTTTGTCTTGTCTTAAACTTCTGAGCGTGTCTTTTGCTCTCCTAAGTCTACAGTACACACCGTCTCCTCACTCAATGCCAGGTTCAAACACTGATGACATCTATTAATCAGACAAGAAGCAAGGAAGAAGACAAGAGTTCAATTTAGCTCATGAGGAGAACGCATGGATCTGCACAATTAGTCACAATCTCGCCCTACGCTCCAAGGTTCAGCTCCCGCGTCCCTCTATTTATTCAGGAGTTCCACAGTCAACATCACTGAGGCCGCCTTTAAAAGGAGTGGTCACATACATCATGCAAAGCAGGTCCAGTACGCACAATACGTGACGGAATGTGCTGGGGGCCTTGTGATTTCGCCTTGTCTCTGCTTCGTCTGCGTGCTGTCCTTGAAGTCCTTGGCTGTTAGCGGGCTAAAACAAAGATAACATCTGCGACTGAGGCCACCCTTCAGACATTAAGTTTTGTCCTTGCACAGATAGGAAAAATACAGCCTGAGCACAATAGCTAATAACTATAGCGACGGACTTTAAGCATACTAAAGTTGTGTGATAATATATATACATGATTATTCTAACACTCAATGTGTTGTCTTTATTTCCATGACTATTTACATTGTAGATTGTCACATCAAAACTGCTTGTGGTGTAACTTGTAATAAAATCAATTTCCTTTGCTGTGACGTGACGAGAGAGACGAACCTTAAAGGTCCGATACAGTCGTGCCTCAACCTACTGAACCGACCAACTGGTAACAACAAGCAAAAAGTAACTTTTAGATTTAAATATATTTGTGGAAGTCGCTTCCTTGCGGTCCCACTGACAGACACTTCACAGGAGCCGGGCGTGCAAAGTTGAACAAAGTTTTTAATGCACACAGATTTTGTCCCGCAGAACGTGACTTTTCAGTCACGTCCGTATCCTCTCTCCCGTCATGCTCCCGGCCGCTTATTGTTAAAGACAACATATGATTAGATTAACACATACCACCTGTGAAATCTAATCACCTGTCAGCTGTGTCTCGCCGTCAGCTCATGCCCCCGCCCCTATCCGATGGTGCTCGTCCTCAGCACCATAGACAGAGGCGGTGACCTTTGCTCCTGCAGGCGCACTAGTCACATCTCCCTCCACAATATTGTATCAGAATGATATACTACAAAAACTACACTATTTATATGAAGTAATGTGTCAATAATGTGTATTGTTTACCTCGGGGAGAGGACTGTTACGGTGTCTCCTTCCACTTATTCCTCCGTCAAACACATCATCAGCAGCTTCTCCATATTGTCACGGATGAATGTCCGCCGTTAAAATATTATTTTAGCATTCTTGGCTGGCGTGAGACTCATTCTGCTTCAGAGTGATGGGAACTAGCAATTGCTTCGCTCTGTTGTGTTTTAGATGATTTGATGTTGACATGTGGAGTTAAGTACTTAACAAAAAAAGCTGAAACCATATTTTGTATTCTAGTATCTTCAAAAATAGCCACCCTTTGCGCTGATTACTTTTTCGCACACTCTTGGCATTCTCTCCATGAGCTTCGAGAGGGAGTCACTTCACAGGTGTCATAGTTTTGATGGCTTCAGTGACAATCTACAATGTAAAATAGTCATGAAAATAAAGAAATGAGAAGGTGTGTCCAAACTTTTGGCCTGTGCTGTAAATAATGGAATAGATCAACTGAATTAACACAATCTTCTCATGGACTCACCTGTTGTTTGTCCACTCTCACGGACTGGCTGTGTTATGGCAGAAAAAACTCTGCAAGAGCACCGAGGTCACGGTATACCCACGCAAAATACACGCCAAACACACACACAGAAACCCCACCCCCCATATGGTGGAGGCAACCTCGGGATGGATGCCCGCCCCCTTTCCTCCTTGTTGCAAGTCTTGACTTGTGTGTTGTGCTCAAGGTTTTTCCTGGTGTCAAACTAAGAGTTTAGTGATGCTCTCGCCATGTTTAGCATTTGTTCTACCTTTTGAATGCTGCCACCCCACATCGGTGTGGTCTTTGTGTCCACCCTGTAACTCTTCTTGCGCTGAAAATGTTGTACTTTTTTAAGTGCAATGACCGTAAGGTTCCATCCGTTCCAGTCAAGCTCAAAAGGTTTTCAAAACGAGCCTTTCAGACGGAACACAGACTGAAGTCATCGGATACAAACAAATGTTTTTAATAAAAAATAAAAATAATTTAAAAAAATTTAACTGTATTATTTATAAAGGAAATGGAGTATTTGATTATATTCTTATCAAAGTGAATTATTTCCTTTTTTTCCCTCCGAGAGCAATTTGAATTCAAAGGATCAATGCCTCGCCTGGTGTGACATTAAGAAGTGGGAGAGGCGAACACCAACGTTAGCAACACCACGTTAGCCACCGTGCTAACATTGCACTCGCATTTAACAGCAACATCATGCTAGGTTGGCGTTAGCCTATTAGCTGATGACCAAACGTAAAACTCCCACGTCTGTAGCTTCTTTTTTTGATTTAACATCCTTAAATGTGCCATTTCATACTAATTACATTTTAAGATGTGTAGTGAAACCTGATTTTTTTTAATTTTTTTTTTGTCTAGTTATGATGTAAAGGAGAGGTGTCGTTGTAGTGTATTTGCCCTTTAGTTACAAAAATTTTTGGACACCCCTGGTCAACCGTAGGAATTATAATTATTACAATTATGATTGTTTTTTTTACAAAACAAGAGCATGTATTGTTTATGAGTTATGATGTAAAGGAGAGGTGTCGTTGTAATGTATTTGTATGTGGCCCTTTAGTTACAACATATTTGGACACCCCTGGTCAGCTGTAGGAATTATAACGATTAAAATCATAGTTGTTTTTTTTTTTTACAAGTGATGACAGATGTGAACAAGAGTATGTATTGTCCATGTGTTATGATGTAAAGGAGAGGTGTGGTTGTATTGTTTAAGTATGTGGCCCTTTAGTTGGAAAATATATTAGACACCCCTGATCAACCGTAGGAATTATAATTATTACAATCATGGTTGGTTTATACAAATGATGACAGATGTGAACAATGTCTATGTGTTATGATGTAAAGGAGAGGTGTCAGTGCAATGTATTTGTATGTAGCCCTTTGTTGGAAAATATTTGGACACCCCTGGTCAACTGTAGGAATTATAACGATTAAAATCATGATTGTTGTTTTTACAGAACAAGAGTATGTATTGTCTACATGTTATGATGTAAAGGAGAGGTGTCGTTGTAATGTATTTGTATGTGGCCCTTTAGGTACAACATATTTGGACACCACTGGTCAACTGTAGGAATTATAACGATTAAAATCATGGTTGTTTTTTGTTTTTACAAGTGATGACAGATGTGAACAAGAGTATGTATTGTCCATGTGTTATGATGTAAAGGAGAGGTGTCGTTGTAATGTATTTGTATGTAGCCCTTAGTTGGAAAATATTTGGACACCCCTGGTCAACTGTAGAACTTATAATGATTAAAATCATGGTTGTTTATACAAGTGATGACAGATGTGAACAAGAGCATGTATTGTCTATGTGTTATGATGTAAAGGAGAGGTGTCAGTGCAATGTATTTGTATGTAGCCCTTAGTTGGAAAATATTTGGACACACCTGGTCAACTGTAGGAATTATAATTATTACAATCATGGTTGTTTTTTTTACAAATGATGACATATGTGAACAAGAGTATGTATTGTCTAGTTATGATGTAAAGGAGAGGTGTGGTTGTAATGTATTTGTATGTGGCCCTTTAGCTACCAAAAAATGTGGACACCCCTGGTCAACTGTAGGAATTTTAATGATTAAAATCATGGTTGGTTCATACAAATGATGACAGATGTGAACAAGAGCATGTATTGTCTAGTTATGATGTAAAGGAGAGGTGGTTGTAATGTATAATAAGTGTGTGTCAATGAAAGAGCATTATATGACTTTTCTTAATTTAATTACATGCTATAGTATAATTAACTTTTTATAATTATATTGCATGTTTTGTATCTTTTTAATTTAGGTAACCAGATGAAATGAGCTATTTAGCTATAATCTGGTGCCGAACATATCTGCCTTTGATCTTAATGTCTCTTGTGCATTGTCCCTTCAAATAAAGACTCAACTAAACTACAAATCCCACCTTGCATAATAGGGCACCTTTAAATGTGACAGTAGACGCTTTATATCTCTGTTAGTGCTTTTGAAACAACACTAGGATCAGAGTTCTTTGTTTTGTACGAGCTTTTGTGCTAGTTAGTGCTAAATATGTCGCTAACTCCGCCTGACCTGTGCTGGCAATTACAATATCGGCTCCGCTCTCACGCAAATGTCGCGTGGCAGCGAGTAAAGTTTAATGGGAATAGAATAAATAGATACTGGAGGCAGAGCGAGATGCAGAACACCACATTGCAGCTAAATGCTTCAAATAATCCTCTGGTCTTTGTCAGAATTCTCAAAGGATGATTGAGGGAGGTTTGAATCCCACTGGGGAACATAACTTGGAAGAGTTGTTCGCAGCAACAACAAACAAATTATATATTGTCTGCAATCACAATCTCCTTAAAAAAATATAGCATCGACTGTATGCTTTTTTGCATAATTGACGGTGAAAACATGATTAGTTTCCTCTGAAAGCATTTTCTTTTGAAAGCCTGGAGACAATGATCTGCTGGTTCAGACTTCCTTGTGGACGTGTTGAATTGAGTCGGTGTGACGCAAGATGATAATCATGTCAGTGCTGGTTCCAGTACGGATATTTTTTATGTCAGGTTCAAGCACCGATCTATCTATTACACAAGACAAGGAGAAGGAATCAGGCAGAGACAGAGTTCAATTTTGCTCATGAGGAGAAACGTGTGGGGCTGCACACTCAGTTACAGCATACTTGCCAACCCTCCCGAATTTTCCGGGAGACTCCCGAAATTCAGCGCCTCTCCCGAAAACCTCCCGGGACAAATATTCTCCCGAAAATCTCCCGATTTTCAGCCGGAGCTGGAAGCCACGCCCCCTCCAGCTCCATGCGGACCTGAGTGAGGACAGCCGTTTTTCATAACGGGAGGACAACAGGGTGACAAGAACTAAATCATCCAGACTAGAGATAAATTGTATTATTATGTTTATTTTACCTAAAAATAAATATGTTTATTAATTAAAAAAATAAAAAATAAAAAATACATTTTTACTATATTTTGCTAAAAACATCAAAATTAATTGTATTTTTATTTGTATTTTTTCGTGACTCCTTATTACATCCAGCCATAGAATTATACATTAAAATAAACATATTTGAAATAATTGATTTTAAATTATCATAATAATTCATTTAAAATGACCATATTTCATTATTAAAATAATTGCTTGTTTATCAACAACTTTAGCATTTTATTCATTACATTTTGAAACTCTCAGAAGCCAAGTTATGTTATATTCCTTAATATTTATTTATGCAAGTTTGAAGTATCAATTATCTAAACACAGTTTGTTTGCATATTTTCAGGACGTATATATATATATATATATATATATATATATATATATATATATATATATATATATATATATATATATATATATATATATATATATGTATGAAATACTTGACTTGGTGAATTCTAGCTGTCAATATACTCCTCCCCTCTTAACCACGCCCCCAACCACGCCCCGCCCCACCCCCGATCACGGCCCCACCTCCCCACCTCCCGAAGGTCTCAAGGTTGGCAAGTATGGTTACAGTCTCCCACCACGCTCTAAGGTACAGACCCACGTGTTCCTCTATTTATTCGGGAGGTCCCTAGTTAACATTACTGAGGCTGCTTCTGAAGGGAGGGGTAATGCAAGCAGCCCCAGTAGACACAATACATGATTATTCAGAATGGGAATGTGCTGACACTCGTGATTTCGCCCTGTCTCTGCTTTGTCTGCGTTGAGGTACTCAATGTCCGTCCTTGGCAGTCAGCAGGCAGGTTCTGGAAACAAACTGCTGACACGAGACAACTCGCAAAGCATGATTACAAGTTGTGCCTTTGCACAGATAGAAAAGTACAACTTCAGCACAATTGATAATAACTATAGCAACGGCCTTTAAGCATAAGAGTTGTGTGAAAACTTATACATAATTATTCTAACTATTCTTTATTACGATTCATGGGGTGACGATTCTATTCAGGATCCATTCTCCATTCAACACGATTCTTGATTCAAACCAATGTATTCACATAGTAGGGTTGTACAGTTTACCGGTACTGGTATAGTATCGCGGTACTAATGAATCAAAAACGGTACTATACTCTGTTTGAAAAGTACCGGTTCTCAATTTATTTATTTATTTATTTTTTAACGGGCATGACGGCGCGTCGTCACGTGGTGACATTGCTGGTTTTAGGAGCAGAGGAGCAAGTTCAGCAGCGCGCACACACAGAGTACTTACAAGCAGACACAGTTTGTAGACAGAAAAGGGAGAATGGACGCATTTTGGTGTAAAAAGTCAAGATAAAGACGTGATCCCCCATTATAATTATATTATCTGCATGTGTCACTAGATCAGCGACAAACTCTGAAAACCGTCGGGAAGAGCTGCTTTAAGACATGGCTAGCTAGCTAGTGGCTAACGTCCATCCACAGTGTTTTAGCAACTTCTAAATTACTCATCCTTGTCTTCATGGCGACGAATAAAGTACGTTTCTAACAAGTAACATTATCACTGGAGGACGAGGAATAGCTAAACATGCTTCACTACACACCGTAGGAGGATACAATAGCTCACCACCATCACAATGTAAACAAATGCCTTGGGTGGATCTACACCTGACATCCACTGTAATGATACCAAGTACAGGAGCGTATCTAGTCGATACTACTATGATTACATCGATATTTTTAGCATCACTAAATATTTTTCATATTATGTTTATAAAGTCAGTAAATATGTCCGTGGACACATGAGGACTTTGAATATGACCAATGTATGATCCTGTAACTACTTGGTATCAGATCGATACCTAAATGTGTGGTATCATCCAAAACTAATGTCAAGTATCAAAGAAGAGAAGAATAAGTGATTATTACATTTTAACAGAAGTGTAGATAGAACATGTTAAATCAGATATTAACAGTAAATGAACAAGTAGATTAATAATCCATTTTAATACAGTTTGTCCCTCATAATGTGTAGAAAATAATAGGTGTATAAATGACACAATATGTTACTGCATAGACTAATTAGGAGTCTTTGTTTGTTTACTTACTACTAAAAGACAAGTTGTCTAGTATGTTCACTATTTTATTTAAGGACTAAATGACAATAATAAACATATGTTTCATGTACACTAAGATTTTTTGGAAAAATAAAGAAATTTTTTGTGGTCCCCTTTATTTAGAAAAGTATCGAAATACAATTTGGTACCGGTACCAGTACTAAAATATTGGTATCGGGACAACCCTATCATATAGTAATTATAATTAAACATTTTCAAAACAGGTTACAGGTAACAAAACCTCCTTATGGTTGCTTAGCAACGATGTAAACATGGAAATGGGCTAAAATCCCCCCTAAAATAGGCCTAACAATGCTTATTGCTCATCTTCTTTGTGTTCGGGCTAAAAAATATCAAGTTCTGGATCAATATTTGTCCGAACGTCCCCCACAAAGTCCACTTGATTAGAATTGTTGTTGATGAGGAAGGGATCTGTGGTTCCTCCTCTCAAAATGGCTCGAGAATCTCTGTGAAATTGATGCTATTTTGATCATATCTATTTACTCGCTAACTTTGGAATTCTTTAAGTGTCATAAATCAGATAAATGTGACAATGGCTTCAATATTGTCATGACGGGGTTTTCGCAGCTTACTGTGAGGTTTGTTCTTCCGGGATGCAAACTGACTATTCTGGACAAGGCTTGCATGTAGGAACATATTTATTAATCTAACTACAAAGATAACAAGCAAAAACTATCTAACTGTGGCATGAAATAAACAAGACTTACGTAGGGGGTTGCGTGACAATAGCGTGAAGCAAACAACTAACATGAACTATGGCATGGAACAACTATGAAACTGTGACATGAAACAACTAACATGAACTATGGCATGGAACAACTATGCAACTGTGACATGAAACAACTAACATGAACTATGGCATGGCGCAGTGGAAGAATGGCCGTGCGCGACCCGAGGGTCCCTGGTTCAATCCCCACCTAGTACCAACCTCGTCATGTCCGTTGTGTCCTGAGCAAGACACTTCACCCTTGCTCCTGATGGGTGCTGGTTAGCGCCTTGCATGGCAGCTCCCTCCATCAGTGTGTGAATGTGTGTGTGAATGGGTAAATGTGGAAGTAGTGTCAAAGCGCTTTGAGTACCTTGAAGGTAGAAAAGCGCTATACAAGTACAACCCATTTATCATTTATTATGGCATGGAACAACTATGAAACTGTGACATGAAACAACAAACATGAACTATGGCATGGAACAACTATGAAACTGTGACATGAAACAACTAACATGAAATATGGCATGGAACAACTATGAAACTGTGACATGAAACAACTAACATGAACTATGGCATGGAACAACTATGAAACTGTGACATGAAACAACTAACATGAAATATGGCATGGAACAACTATGAAACTGTGACATGACACAACTAACATGAACTATGGCATGAAACAACTATGAAACTGTGACATGAAACAACTAACATGAACTATGGCATAGAACAACTATGAAACTGTGACATGAAACAACTAACATGAACTATGGCATGGAACAACTATAAAACTGTGACATGAAACAACTAACTTAAACTATGGCATGGAACAACTATGAAACTGTGACATGAAACAACTAACATGAACTATGACATGAAACAACTATGAAACTGTGACATGAAACAACTAACATGAACTATGACATGAAACAACTATGAAACTGTGACATGAAACAACTAACATGAACTATGGCATGGAACAACTATGAAACTGTGACATGAAACAACTAACATGAACTATGGCATAGAACAACTATGAAACTGTGACATGAAACAACTAACATGAACTATGGCATGGAACAACTATAAAACTGTGACATGAAACAACTAACTTAAACTATGGCATGGAACAACTATGAAACTGTGACATGAAACAACTAACATGAACTATGGCATGGAACAACTATGAAACTGTGACATGAAACAACTAACATGAACTATGGCTTTGGAACAACTATGAAACTGTGACATGAAACAACTAACATGAACTATGGCATGGAACAACTATGAAACTGTGACATGAAACAACTAACATGAACTATGGCATGGAACAACTACGAAACTGTGGCATGAGACAACTAACATGAACTATGGCATGGAACAACTATGAAACTGTGACATGAAACAACTAACATGAACTATGGCATGGAACAACTATGAAACTGTGACATGAAACAACTAACATGAACTATGGCATGGAACAACTATGAAACTGTGACATGAAACAACTAACATGAACTATGGCATAGAACAACATGAAACTGTGGCATGAAAACAATAACTAGCATAACTATAGACTCAGACCTGAAACGAGCAATGACGCCAGGCCGACTGACTGGCAAAGGCGGTTTGAATAGTCTCTTGATTAGAGCCAGGTGAGCATCCGAACACCAGCGGCAGGTGAAAATCATATGCCACCATTGGCAACCAAAACAAACAAGAGTGCACAAGAAAACAGGAACTATGGAGTTAAACTAAGAGAACATAACGAAAATCATGACAAATATAGAGGCAACTCTACTGCTACTTTGATGGGTTTGGCTCAGTCTTTACACTGGAGGCCCTTCCATTGCTGGAAATTGAACCCATTTCAACATATTTATTTACTGTTTTTGTGTGTTTATTTGTTTTATTTATTTAATATTTTAGACATATTTAAAATTTTTTATATGATTTATTTGTCACATTTACTTAAAAAACAATGATTTGAATATCATTTTATATATATTTTTTAATTGTTTAACCATCTTCTCACTGGATATTTATTATATATTTTTTTTCCTTCACATATGCATTTTTTTTTTTTAGCAATGTCAGAAAATTTTGTATTTATTTAAATGTAATTGATATAATTATTGATATATATTAATTTGGCTATTGTTATCAATATCAGTATTGCTATATTATTAGTACCGTATTTTCCACACCATAAGGCGCCCTGGGTTATAAGCCGCGCCTTCAATGAACGGCATATTTCAAAACTTTGTCCACCTATAAGCCGCCCCGTGTTATAAGCCGCATCTAACTGCGCTAAAGGAATGTCAAAAAAACAGTCAGATAGGTCAGTCAAACTTTAATAATATATTAAAAACCAGCGTGATGTGGGCGCGCATGGAGTCGTATATCAACATGGACGGAGCTGCGTGAAAAAAGCCACCCGGCCTCTTCGCGTAAACTTAAACTTACCTTAACCACTTGCTCATCTTTTCTTCATCCATCCCTTCGAGTTAGCTTTTATGATGACGCCGGCTGGAAAGGTCTCTTTTGGCAAGGTCTTCCTTTTGAATATCACCATGGGTGGAAGTTTCTGGCCATTAGCATGGCAAGCTAGAACCACAGTGAAGGATGACTTCTCATTCCCTGTGGTGCGAATATTCACCGTACGTGCTCCCGTTGTATCCACAGTGCGGTTCACAGGAATATCAGTTGCTGTGAAATAGTAATCCGTGTGCGTCTTTTCATGAACCGGATCCCTGTCGCTTAGTAGGAGCCATTTTGTGGTCTTTACAGATGTAAACACACAAAGGAAATGAAACGTACGGTGATATCCGCGCGCTTTTTCTTCATCTACGCGGGCGGGTGGTTGCTTACAGTAGAAGAAGAAGAAGCGCTTCCTGTTCTATGGGGGCGGGTGCTTACCTTGGCGGTTGCTTGCGTAGAAGAAGAAGCGATTCCTGTTCTACCGGGAAAAAAGATGGCGGCTGTTTACCGAAGTTGCGAGACCGAAACTTTATGAAAATGAATCTTAATATTTATCCATATATAAAGCGCACCGGGTTATAAGGCGCACTGTCAGCTTTTGAGAAAATTTGTGGTTTTTAGGTGCGCCATATAGTGCGGAAAATACGGTAGTAGTACTAGTAGTAGAAGGTGTATGATTATGCATTATCAATATTTTTATTATATTTATTGGGAGCAGGAGTCATATTTACTGGACAGCTGATTATGCCTTAGTAATGCCCACTGCTGCCCCCTAAAGGACTGGAGTGGTACACTATTTCTCACTCCATCCATCCATCAGTTTTTTTATGGTTTCAGTTCAAATGATATATTTTTTTGCTCTACAAATGGCAAGCATCTGTTGCGAGCGTCTCTGTGCAAAGATGTCGCAGGCTCAGCGATGGTGATGTTTCTCTCCGGACCTCCACCGGGTGAGTTAGTGCCAGGGTCCAGGACTTGTCTTGGCGGGGCTACAAATCACAGCGCCTTAAATCTCCACTTTGCCTCCGCCCCCTCACGATGCAGCGCTCATTGCTTGTGTGGGATGGCTTCCCTCTGAGTAGCTGCACTCTGTGGGGAAGAAGAAGATGCTGAAGGTGAAAATGAAACCAAGGTCTTGATTGGACCCGGGCCGCGGCGGGAACTGATGAAGTCACGTGCGAGCATTGGATCCAGCTGCTGGAGTGTGGAGGACGCTTATTGATATTGTCCACCACGCCTCAGTGCACGCCGCACAAACATCAAATTAATTCCTCCAAACATAAACAAGACTCCGTTTGCTGGATTATTTATTTTCAACATCACAATTAATTCTTCTCACACAAGACCACCATGTTCTTCTCACAAGTTTCAATCTTCCTTGTCCACTCTTTAACTGCACGTCACTGATTATAATTGAACATTTATAGGATTTTTATATATAACCAAGAACAATAAGCTCACATTTCATCAATCTTGACTATATATATTTATTTTATAGCACATACACAATGTTGACATCTATAGTCATATTTTGATAAACAATCATAAATGAATCTTTCAGCACGTACACAATGTTGACATTTATAGTTATTTTTGTGATAAAAACACAGTACTCGTAAACGGCGCATGCAACAACAACAACAACAACAACAACAACAAACATGGCAGTAGACACCAAGTTAAATGATGAAATACAACCTTACCCGAGCAAAAGCGATACATATTTATCCAGGAGAGTGTTGATACCAATGTCCTTGACCCGGACACACACAAAGAAGTGGTAGAATGATTTTACACACTTCATGTGTTAGAATGATGTCTGGAGCACAATAGTTCATAGTTATAATAGTTATAATAGTTCATATGTCTGGGAACGCCAACGACAAATAATCCTTGATATCACTCCACAAATCTTTTTTTAATAAAGAATATGGATCTATTCCGTTGCATAGTTTGTTTGCTCTTACCTTTTTGTAGCAGGAAAATCTAGACAGTATATATATATATATATATATATATATATATATATACATATATATATATATATATATATATATATATATATATATATATATATATATATATATATATATATATATATATATATATATATATGTATGTATGTATATGTGTGTATATATGTATATATATATATATATATATATACATATATGTATGTGTATATATGCATATGTGCATATATATATATATATATATATATATATATATATATATATATATGTATGTGTGGGAAAAAAATCACAAGACTATTTCATCTCTACAGGCCTGTTTCATGAGGGGGGGTACCCTCAATCATCAGGAGATTTTAATGGGAGCATTCGCATACCATGGTTTATATAGGGCACAGAGTGGGTGGGTACAGGCTGGCCTAGGGGCGTGGTGATTGGCTCATGTGTTACCTAGGAGGTGTTTCCGTCTATGGCGGCATGCTGTTACAATTTCGCTGCGCTTGTTGAGGGATGACAGGTCTGGACGGTAAATAATAAACAGTTTCTCTTTCAAGCATAGGTTGCATCTTTTATTACCACTATTGTAAGGTGTGCTGGATGCAAGAATTTGCCATGTTATTGAATATTCAACATTATTGTCTTTGAGGTCCCAAATGTGTTTGCTGAGTTCTGTGGTATTCCGCAGGTTTTGGTTCCTGAAAGAAGCCTTGTGATTGTTCCATCTGGTTTTAAACTCTCCCTCGGTTAATCCTACATATGTGTCGGATGTGTTAATGTCCTTGCGTGTTACCTTAGATTGGTAAACGACTGATGTTTGTAAGCACCCCCCGTTGAGAGGGCAATCAGGTTTCTTGCGGCAGTTGCAGCCTTTGTTGGTTTCGGGGTCGCTCTGTCCGGGGGGCCGACATATATATATATATATATATATATATATATATATATATATATATATATATATATATATACATATGTGTGTATGTATATGTATCTATATATGTATGCATATGTACATATGTACATATGCATATGTATGTATATGTATGTATATATGTATATATATATGGATATATATACATATATGTATGTGTATATATGTATATGTGCATATATATATATATATATATATATATATATATATATATATATATATATATATATATATATATATATATATACATACATATATATATATATATATATATATATATATTAGGGGTGTAACGGTACACAAAAAATTTGGTTCGGTACGTACCTTGGTTTAGACATCACGGTTTGGTTCATTTTTGGTACAGTAAGAAAACAACAAAATATACATTTTTGGGTCATTTATTTAACACATTTGCAAAATTTTCAACCAAAAATATTGTTCTTAGTGTAATATTTGATGTGAAGTAATGGGAACCTTGGATAGGTCAATAAGTCATCATAACATTGATTTTGATTCAATATTATGTTTTGAGCAATGACAGTTTGAAAGAAAAAAAAAACCCAGCTTTGTTTTATTAGTCAACATTGCAACTTTTCTAAATGACATTTAACCTTTAAGCTTTTTTATTTCACTTTTGTTATGTTTTTGTTTATTTTAATAGTATTTTTAGAATGTGCCGTGGGCCTTTAAAACATTAGCTGTGGGCCGCAAATGGCCTCCGGGGCACACTTTTGACACCCCTGCTATAGATAATAACAAATTAAATGTGATAAATCTATGGATAAAAAGCAGAGCCTGGCGACGCATGCGCGTTTATCATAACTCTCTCTCTCTCTCTGTCTCTGCCCCTCCCTCACCAATGCTGCTGTTTGTTTTGTTTTTAACCCCTTCTTAACCCTGAACGTACATTGAAAATACACGCAACCCTAACTCAAAATGCCGGACATTTGAGTCATTTAAGAAACTCCGCACTGACAGCTCCGCAAAAGAGGACATGTCCGGGGAAAAGAGGACGTATGGTCAGTCTATCCTAGCCCGTTAGCTGCTAGCATGCCGTGTGTTGTGCCTCGGTGTGCATTGTTTACACAACGTGCGTTACGCTACTTAATATGTCCGTGTGGAAACTCGTTCGGTACACCTCCGAACCGAACCGGAACCCCCGTACCGAAACAATTCCATACAAATACACGTACCGTTACACCCCTAATATGTATATGCATCTATATATGTGTATACATGTGTGTGTATGTTTATGTGTATGTGTATGTGGATGTGTATGTGTACCGTATTTTCCGGAGTATAAGTCGCACCGGAGTATAAGTTGCACCTGCCGAAAATGCATAATAAAGAAGAAAAAAAACATTATGCAACTTTCCTAAACTATGAAAAAAACGACTTATAGTCCAAAAAATACGGTATATATATATATATATATATATATATATATATATATATATATATATATATATATATATATATATATATATATATATGCATATGTATGGATATACACATATATATAGATATATATCTTTTTTTAATCTTTTTTACTATTTATTTTACTATATTATTGTGTACGCACTTCAGGGGATCTAAAACTGTAATAATGACAATACAACTGTAATAATGACAATACAACTGTTCACTGTAATAATGACAATAAAACTGTAATGATGACAATACAACTGTAATAATGACAATAAAACTGTTCACTGTAATAATGACAATAAAACTGTTCACTGTAATGACAATAAAACTGTAATAATGACAATAAAACTGTAATAATGACAATAAAACTCTTCACTGTAATAATGACAATAAAACTGTAATAATGACAATAAAACTCTTCATTGTAATAATGACAATAAAACTGTAATAATGACAATAAAACTGTTCACTGTAATTATGACAATAAAACTGTAATAATGACAATAAAACTGTTCACTGTAATAATGACAATAAAACTGTTCACTGTAATAATGACAATAAAACTGTTCACTGTAATAATGTCAATAAAACTGTAATCATGACAATAAAACTGTTCACTGTAATAATGACAATAAAACTGTAATAATGACAATAAAACTGTTCACTGTAATAATGACAATAAAACTGTTCACTGTAATAATGACAATAAAACTGTAATAATGACAATAAAACTATTCACTGTAATAATGACAATACAACTGTAATAATGACAATAAAACTGTTCACTGTAATACTGACAATAAAACTGTAATAATGACAATAAAACTGTAATAATGACAATACAACTCTTCACTGTAATAATGACAATAAAACTGTAATAATGACAATAAAACTCTTCACTGTAATAATGACAATAAAACTGTAATAATGACAATAAAACTGTAATAATGACAATAAAACTGTTCACTGTAATAATGACAATAAAACTGTAATAATGACAATACAACTCTTCACTGTAATAATGACAATAAAACTGTAATAATGACAATAAAACTGTAATAATGACAATAAAACTGTTCACTGTAATAATGACAATAAAACTGTAATAATGACAATAAAACTGTTCACTGTAATAATGACAATAAAACTGTTCACTGTAATAATGACAATACAATTGTAATAATGACAATAAAACTCTTCACTGTAATAATGACAATGAAACTGTAATAATGACAATAAAACTCTTCACTGTAATAATGACAATAAAACTGTAAAAATGACAATAAAACTGTAATAATGACAATAAAACTGTTCACTGTAATAATGACAATAAAACTGTAATAATGACAATAAAACTCTTCACTGTAATAATGACAATAAAACTGTTCACAGTAATAATGACAATAAAACTGTTCACTGTAATAATGACAATAAAACTGTAATAATGACAATAAAACTGTAATAATGACAATAAAACTGTAATAATGACAATAAAACTGTTCACTGTAATAATGACAATAAAACTGTTCACTGTAATAATGACAATACAATTGTAATAATGACAATAAAACTCTTCACTGTAATAATGACAATGAAACTGTAATAATGACAATAAAACTCTTCACTGTAATAATGACAATAAAACTGTAAAAATGACAATAAAACTGTAATAATGACAATAAAACTGTTCACTGTAATAATGACAATAAAACTGTAATAATGACAATAAAACTCTTCACTGTAATAATGACAATAAAACTGTTCACAGTAATAATGACAATAAAACTGTTCACTGTAATAATGACAATAAAACTGTAATAATGACAATAAAACTGTAATAATGACAATAAAACTGTAATAATGACAATAAAACTGTTCACTGTAATAATGACAATAAAACTGTAATAATGACAATAAAACTGTTCACTGTATTAATGACAATAAAACTGTTCACTGTAATAATGACAATAAAACTGTAATAATGACAATAAAACTGTTCACTGTAATAATGACAATAAAACTGTTCACTGTAATAATGACAATAAAACTGTTCACTGTAATAATGACAATACAACTGTAATAATGACAATAAAACTGTTCACTGTAATAATGACAATAAAACTGTAATAATGACAATAAAACTGTAATAATGACAATAAAACTGTAATAATGACAATAAAACTGTAATAATGACAATAAAACTGTTCACTGTAATAATGACAATAAAACTGTAATAATGACAATAAAACTGTTCACTGTATTAATGACAATAAAACTGTTCACTGTAATAATGACAATAAAACTGTAATAATGACAATAAAACTGTTCACTGTAATAATGACAATAAAACTGTTCACTGTAATAATGACAATAAAACTGTTCACTGTAATAATGACAATAAAACTGTTCACTGTAATAATGACAATACAACTGTAATAATGACAATAAAACTGTTCACTGTAATAATGACAATAAAACTGTAATAATGACAATAAAACTGTAATAATGACAATAAAACTGTTCACTGTAATAATGACAATAAAACTGTAATAATGACAATAAAACTGTAATAATGACAATAAAACGGTTCACTGTAATAATGACAATAAAACTGTAATAATGACAATAAAACTGTAATAATGACAATAAAACTGTTCACTGTAATAATGACAATAAAACTGTAATAATGACAATAAAACTGTTCACTGTAATAATGACAATAAAACTGTAATAATGACAATAAAACTGTTCACTGTAATAATGACAATAAAACTGTAATAATGACATTAAAACTGTAATAATGACAATAAAACTGTTCACTGTAATAATGACAATAAAACTGTAATAATGACAATAAAACTGTAATAATGACAATAAAACTCTTCACTGTAATAATGACAATAAAACTGTAATAATGACAATAAAACTGTAGTAATGACAATAAAACTGTAATAATGACAATAAAACTGTAATAATGACAATAAAACTGTAATAATGACAATAAAACTGTTCACTGTAATAATGACAATAAAACTGTAATAATGACAATACAACTGTTCACTGTAATAATGACAATAAAACTGTTCACTGTAATAATGACAATAAAACTGTTCTATGTAATAATGACAATAAAACTGTTCACTGTAATAATGACAATAAAACTGTTCACTGTAATAATGACAATAAAACTGTAATAATGACAATAAATCTCTTCACTGTAATAATGACAATAAAACTGTAATAATGACAATAAAACTCTTCACTGTAATAATGACAATAAAACTGTAATAATGACAATAAAACTGTAATAATGACAATAAAACTGTAATAATGACAATAAAACTGTTCACTGTAATAATGACAATAAAACTGTTCACTGTAATAATGACAATAAAACTGTTCTATGTAATAATGACAATAAAACTGTTCACTGTAATAATGACAATAAAACTGTAATAATGACAATAAATCTCTTCACTGTAATAATGACAATAAAACTGTAATAATGACAATAAAACTCTTCACTGTAATAATGACAATAAAACTGTAATAATGACAATAAAACTGTAATAATGACAATAAAACTGTAATAATGACAATAAAACTGTTCACTGTAATAATGACAATAAAACTGTAATAATGTAAATACAACTGTTCACTGTAATAATAACAATAAAACTGTTCTATGTAATAATGACAATAAAACTGTTCACTGTAATAATGACAATAAAACTGTAATAATGACAATAAAACTGTAAAAATGACAATAAAACTGTTCACTGTAATAATGACAATAAAACTGTAATAATGACAATAAAACTGTAAAAATGACAATAAAACTGTTCACTGTAATAATGACAATAAAACTGTAATAATGACAATAAAACTGTAAAAATGACAATAAAACTGTTCACTGTAATAATGACAATAAAACTGTAATAATGACAATAAAACTGTAATAATGACAATAAAAGGTTATTCTGGACAGGAGATCCAGGTTGACTTCCTTTACGGATGCTTGCTGAAATGTGAGGAAAGTAGTTTTTTGAGAAATGTTGTTTTGTGCTGAGCATCCAGGACAATTTCCTCCAAGGAGCATGTCAGGTTGAGCTTCACACTCGAGTATCCACGGACCGTTTTATTGTTATCCATTTAAGCGCCGGACAGACATCATCCACACGGAGCATGGACGCCATCTTTGTTATCTCCACATCCAAACCTCACTTCATTATCTTTTCATCTCTCTCTCTCTCTCTCTCTCTCTCTCTCTCTCTCTCTCTCTCTCTCTCTCTCTCTCTCTCTCTCTCTCTCTCGCCCTCGCCTCCATCAGCGCCTTATCAGTCATTGGCCCCTCCCCCCCCCCCCTCCAAGCCAAGCGTGGCCTGGCACGATAACGCCGTCTACGTTTATGAACCGAGGCGAGCGCCTGGCTTTTTCCTCGCCGAGTCGCTTTGAGAGAGAAGATTCTTTACGGACGATTTCGCTCCAGCTTGACCTCTCTCTCCTCGGGTGAACTGGGACGTCCTCTACCGAGGACATACTCTCAACACCTTTCTGCAAAAGACGGATTGACTGATGACTCTGAAGAACCAGGAACCAGCTGTAGATTCTAACTTGTACAAAACATCGTCTTGCTGAAATAAGCAGGGGCGTCCATGGTAACATTGCTTGGATGGCAACATATGTTGTTCTAAAAGCTGTATGTACCTTTCAGCATTAATGGTGCCTTCACAGATGTGTAAGTTACCCATGTCTTGGCCACTAATACACCCCCATACCATCACACATGCTGCCTTTTACACTTTCACCCTAGAACAATCCGGATGGTTCTTTTCCCTCTTTGGTCCGGAGGACACCACGTCCACAGTTTCCAAAAACAATTTGAAATGTGGACTCGTCAGACAACAGAACACTTTTCCACTTTGTATCAGTTCATCTTAGATGAGCTCGGGCCCAGCGAAGCGTTTCTGGGTGTTGTTGATAAATGGCTTTTGGCTTTGCATAGTAGAGTTTAACTTGCACTTACAGATGTAGTGACCAACTGTAGTTACTGACAGTGGTTTTCTGAAGTGTTCCTGAGCCCATGTGGTGATATCCTTTACACACTGATGTGGCTTTTTGATGCAGTAGCGCCTGAGGGATCCAAGGTGTGTAATATCATGGCTTACGTGCAGTGATTTCTCCACATTCTCTCAACCTTTTGATGATATTAAGGACCATAATGACAACATTAAATACAGTAGTGTAGTAGACCTAAGTATTCATTAAGTACCACCATAATGACAACATTAAATACAGTAGTGTAGTAGACCTAAGTATTCATTAAGTACCACCATAATGACAACATTAAATACAGTAGTGTAGTAGAACTAAGTATTCATTAAGTACCACCATAATGACAACATTAAATACAGTAGTGTAGTAGACCTAAGTACTCATTAAGTACCACCATAATGACAACATTAAATACAGTAGTGTAGTAGACCTAAGTATTCATTAAGTACCACCATGATGACAACATTAAAGACAGTAGTGTAGTAGACCCAAGTATTCATTAAGTACCACCATAATGACAACATTAAATACAGTAGTGTAGTAGACCTAAGTATTCATTAAGTACCACCATAATGACAATATTAAATACAGTAGTGTAGTAGACCTAAGTATTCATTAAGTACCACCATAATGACAACATTAAATACAGTAGTGTAGTAGACCTAAGTATTCATTAAGTACCACCATAATGACTACATTAAAATACAGTAGTGTAGTAGACCTAAGTAGTCATTAACTACCACCATAATGACAACATTAAATACAGTAGTGTAGTAGACCTAAGTATTCATTAAGTACCACCATAATGACTACATTGAAATACAGTAGTGTAGTAGACCTAAGTATTCATTAAGTACCACCATAATGACAACATTAAATACAGTAGCGTAGTAGACCTAAGTATTCATTAAGTACCACCATAATGACAACATTAAATACAGTAGTGTAGTAGACCTAAGTATTCATTAAGTACCACCATAATGACAACATTAAATACAGTAGTGTAGTAGACCTAAGTATTCATTAAGTACCACCATAATGACAACATTAAAATACAGTAGTGTAGTAGACCTAAGTATTCATTAAGTACCACTATAATGACAACATTAAATACAGTAGTGTAGTAGACCTAAGTATTCATTAAGTACCACCATAATGACAACATTAAATACAGTAGTGTAGTAGACCTAAGTATTCATTAGGTACCACCATAATGACAACATTAAATACAGTAGTGTAGTAGACCTAAGTACTCATTAAGTACCACCATAATGACAACATTAAATACAGTAGTGTAGTAGACCTAAGTATTCATTAAGTACCACCATAATGACTACATTAAAATACAGTAGTGTAGTAGACCTAAGTAGTCATTAAGTACCATAATGACTACATTAAAACACAGTAGCAAAGTGGGCCTAAGTATTCATTAAAAACAAGGCTAATGTTTTATTTAACAAGCATATGTGATATTTGTGGCCACTGTAACATTGCACACCATTTGAACAGTCACACTGTGTTTGAATACAGGAAAATAAAACACTGTACTTTAATTGGTGTACCTCTAGATGGAGCCCACACACCACAGTTTGAGAACCACTGGTGTAGTTCAGTTAAGATGTGGTGTAAAATGAGCACATTCCTTGGGAGTGGTGGCACCAATGCTACTTTCACAGAGACATGTTTACATTTGTCTGCCATGACATGCATTCCACACTCTGGCACACCCCCGAGGGTCTTCTCGGGAGCAGAGAATGAGTCCACTTAAAAAGTGACACATGCTGCGCAGGAACAGGAAGCAGCTGCGCAGGAACAGGAAGCAGCCGCAGCGTTCACCGACTGCTCCATGTGTCGGCTGTTCACCGTCACACAGCCGTCTAGTTCACCTGGGTAAAAAAAGAGATGGAGTGGCAGGGGGCAACATTCCTGATGGGGTCTCGCCTCCATTGCCAAGGTACCTGTGGCGGTTGGGGGCGTGGTTAGACGCGTGGTGGGGGGGGCGTGGTCACCATGACGTCATCGCATAAATCACTATAATGTGCTACGATGACACGGTTTCCTTTAAAAAGGCTAAAAACATTTAAAAACGAATCTGTTATTATTAATTAGTGTTAAAATATATTTTATATTGTTGTGCCATATTTTAAATACTGCTTTTTGTACACCAAGACGTGACTTTGGTCACTTGATTGACATCCACGCCACCCGAGGGTCTTGCGAGATGACGCTGGCTGCTGCCACATCATTATTTGATTTATTCACTTTATTTTTTTTAAATGTTTTAAACATTTTTTACATTTTTATTGAATTTTTTTAAAGATTTTTTATGTGTTTTTAACTACTCGTGTATCCTTTTAAACTCCGTAGCACTTTGAGATTGACACATGTAAAGTGCTTTACAATTGAAATGTATTATTATTATTGTTATTAAGTAAAAATAAGGTGAGAAATATATACATGTATATATATATATATATATATATATATATATATATATATATATATATATATATATATACGTCCCCACTTGGACTGTCCAACCCAATGTAAGTATATGTAAGTAATGTAAGTAATAAACTCCTATATTTATATATAGTATATATATACATACATACATATATATATATATATATATATATATATATATGTATATATATATATACAGGAAACAGAGTGGACCGACACCAGCAAATGACATGGCACCCCAAACCATCACTGATGGTGGAAACTTTACACTAGACTTCAGGCAACGTGGATCCTGTGCCTCTCCTGTCTTCCTCCAGACTCTGGGACCTCGATTTCCAAAGGAAATGCAAAATTTGCATGGTTGGGTGATGGTTTGGGGTGCCATGTCATCTGCTGGTGTCGGTCCACTCTGTTTCCTGAGATCCAGGGTCAACGCAGCCGTCTACCAGCAAGTTTTAGAGCACTTCATGCTTCCTGCTGCTGACCTGCTCTATGGAGATGGAGATTTCAAGTTCCAACAGGACTTGGCGCCTGCACACAGCGCAAAATCTACCCGTGCCTGGTTTACGGACCATGGTATTTCTCTTCTAAATTGGCCCGCCAACTCCCCTGACCTTAGCCCCATAGAAAATCTGTGGGGTATTGTGAAAAGGAAGATGCAGAATGCCAGACCCAAAAACGCAGAAGAGTTGAAGGCCACTATCAGAGCAACCTGGGCTCTCATAACACCTGAGCAGTGCCAGAAACTCATCGACTCCATGCCACGCCGCATTAACGCAGTAATTGAGGCAAAAGGAGCTCCAACCAAGTATTGAGTATTGTACATGCTCATATTTTTCATTTTCATACTTTTCAGTTGGCCAACATTTCTAAAAATCCCTTTTTTGTATTAGCCTTAAGTAATATTCTAATTTTGTGACACACGGAATTTTGGATTTTCATTTGTTGCCACTTCAAATCATCAAAATTAAATGAAATAAACATTTGAATGCATCAGTCTGTGTGCAATGAATAAATATAATGTACAAGTTACACCTTTTGAATGCAATTACTGAAATAAATCAAGTTTTTCAAAATATTCTAATTTACTGGCTTTTACCTGTATATATATATATATATATATATATATATATATATATATACATATATATATATATATATATATATATATATATATATATATATATATATATATATATATATATATATATATGTATATATTTCTCACCTTATTTTTACTTAATAACAATAATAATAATACATTTCAATTGTAAAGCACTTTACATGTGTCAATCTCAAAGTGCTACAGAGTTTAAAAGGATACACGAGTAGTTAAAAACACATAAAACATCTTAAAAAAAAATCAATAAAAATGTAAAAAATGTTTAAAACATTTAAAAAAAATAAAGTGAATAAATCAAATAATGATGTGGCAGCAGCCAGCGTCATCTCACAAGACCCTCGGGTGGTGTGGATGTCAATCAAGTGACCAAAGTCACGTCTTGGTGTACAAAAAGCAGCATTTAAAATATGGCGCAACAATATAAAATATAATTTAATACTAATTAATAATAACAGATTCGTTTTTAAATGTATGTTTACATGTTTTTAGCCTTTTCATATATTGACAACCCCCAGCAAAAATCAACAGGAAGGTTGCAATTCCCCCTCCAAAACAAAAGTTTTGTTAAAAACGGTCACCTTTTTTCAAACATTATCTCCTCTGAGCGCGTTTGTCGTGTCGGCTTCAAACTAGCACAGGAGAGAGATTGAACCCTTCTGATTAAAAGTTGACAAAAAAGTTTTAATTACTGCTCTGGTTTGGATTTTATGTGCGTCAAAGTCGGTCCCGTACATCGCTGCTTGCAGCTTTAATTTTTCCTTGTTTTTGACTTTTTTCAGTGTATTTCAGCAAACTGTCTGTTGAATATCTCTGCAGCCTGTTGAGGGGCGCCTGTTACCACATAAGCGATGGTATCATCCACATCCTGTCACCTGGACACACATCCAAGACACAGAGAGTCAGTTTCTTACAAAAAAGTGACGGTGCAAGAACCGGATACCCCCAAGTTCTGTATTTTCATCTCAACGCGCCAAATCCTCTATTGTGGGCGGAGTGTTTTGCATCTTGCCCTCTTTGTGAGAAACCTTTCTGGAACACAATGGCGTACAAAAGCCTGCATTCATTTGGAGATGAAAGGCCCAGTGACGATTCGGCATAATGAGATGAGGAGATGCAGGAAGTAAAAAAGCGTGACGACGCTGAGATTCCCTTGCAAAGATGCCGGCCGCCTCTCTTTTTGCAAGGCTGCTGCACCACACAGATAACAACAACAAAAACGGTGTGTGTTCATGCTGTATGGAGCAAAGTGTGTATTCATCAGAGGTGGGTAGTAACGCGCTACATTTACTCCGTTACATCTACTTGAGTAACTTTTGGGATAAATTGTACTTCTAAGAGTAGTTTTAATGCAACATACTTTTACTTTTACTTGAGTATATTTATAGAGAAGGAACGCTACTTTTACTCCGCTACTTTTATCTACATTCAGCTCGCTACTCGCTACTAATTTTTATCGATCTGTTAATGCACGCTTTGTTTGTTTTGGTCTGTCAGACAGACCTTCAAAGTGCCTGCCTTACTGGTGACGTTTCACTCCGTTCCACCAATCAGATGCAGTCACTGGTGACGTTGGACCAATCAAACAGAGCCAGGTGGTCACATGACCTGACTTAAACAAGTGTGAAAAACTTATTGGGGTGTTACCATTTAGTGGTCAATTGTACGGAATATGTACTGTACTGTGCAATCTACTAATAAAAGTTCCAATCAATCAATCAAAAGTGTGAAGGAAAAAAGACACTTTTTTATTTCAACCGTACATCCCGTCAAAAGCCTAAAGACTGACTGCACAGTTCCTGTCTTCACAATAAAAGTGCCGCTCCATCGCGCCTGCGCTTTCAAAATAAGAGTCTCCGAAAGCCAGCGCAAACAAGCTAGCAAGCTAAGGAGTTTGCCGCCAATGTATTTCTTGTAAAGTGTATAAAAACGAATATGGAAGCTGGACAAATAAGAAGCCAAAAACCAACCACTTTCATGTGGTATTAGACAGAAAGGAGGAACTTTTCTTCTCCTCCATTTGAAAACGTGGACGTTATCATCACTACTGTCTGATTACAATCAACGCAAGTCATCAGAATCAGGTAATACACCAACTTATATTCTTGTCTTCATGAAAGAAAGGAATCTATATGTGTTAAACATGCATGTATATTCATTAAAACACCTTTAACATGTAAACAAAAACAGCAAAATAAATACATATAAATTATATACTGTACATATCAATGTATATGTATGTATATATATATATATATATATATATATATATATATATATATATATATATATATATATATATATATATATATATATATGTCTTAATAAGGTTATCCAAAAAATAGTGCTCGATACGTAGTAGAGTTCTGTGGTATTCCGCAGGTTTTGGTTCCTGAAAGAAGCCTTGTGATTGTTCCATCTGAGGGAGAGTTTAAAACCAGATGGAACAATCACAAGGCTTCTTTCAGGAACCAAAACCTGCGGAATACCACAGAACTCAGCAAACACATTTGGGACCTCAAAGACAATAATGTTGAATATTCAATAACATGGCAAATTCTTGCATCCAGCACACCTTACAATAGTGGTAATAAAAGATGCAACCTATGCTTGAAAGAGAAACTGTTTATTATTTACCGTCCAGACCTGTCATCCCTCATCAAGCGCAGCGAAATTGTTACAGCATGCCGCCACAGACGGAAACACCTCCTAGGTAACACATGAGCCAATCACCACGCCCCTACACCAGCCTGTACCCACCCACTCTGTGCCCTATATAAACCATGGTATGTGAATGCTCCCATTAAAATCTCCTGATGATTGAGGGAACCCCCCCTCATGAAACAGGCCTGTAGAGATGAAATAGTCTTGTGATTTTTTTTCCCACACACATATATATATATATATATATATATATATATATATATGTGTGTGTGTGTGTATGTTACTCACCATTTACTCAGTACTTGAGTAGTTTTTTCACAACATACTTTTTACTTTTACTCAAGTAAATATTTGGGTGACTACTCCTTACTTTTACTTGAGTAATAAATCTCTAAAGTAACAGTACTCTTACTTGAGTACAATTTCTGGCTACTCTACCCACCTCTGGTATTCATGCTGTTTGAGCCAAGTGTGTATTCATGCTGTATGGAGCAAAGTGTGTATTCATGCTGTATGGAGAAAAGTGTGTATTAATACTGTTTGGAGCCAAGTGTGTATTCCTGCTGTATGGAGCAAAGTGTGTATTCATGCTCTATGGAGCAAAGTGTGTATTAATACTGTTTGGAGCAAAGTGTGTATTAATACTGTTTGGAGCAAAGTGTGTATTAATACTGTTTGGAGCAAAGTGTGTATTCATGCTGTATGGAGCAAAGTGTGTATTAATACTGTTTGGAGCAAAGTGTGTATTCCTGCTGTGTGGAGCAAAGTGTGTATTAATACTGTTTGGAGCCAAGTGTGTATTCATGCTGTATGGAGCAAAGTGTGTATTCATGCTGTATGGAGCAAAGTGTGTATTCCTGCTGTATGGAGCAAAGTGTGTATTCATGCTGTAATGAGCAAAGTGTGTATTAATACTGTTTGGAGCAAAGTGTGTATTAATACTGTTTGGAGCAAAGTGTGTATTAATACTGTATGGAGCAAAGTGTGTATTCATGCTCTATGCAGCAAAGTGTGTATTCCTGCTGTATGGAGCAAAGTGTGTATTCCTGCTGTAATGAGCAAAGTGTGTATTAATACTGTATGCAGCAAAGTGTGTATTCCTGCTGTATGGAGCAAAGTGTGTATTCATGCTGTATGGAGCAAAGTGTGTATTCCTGCTGTATGGAGCAAAGTGTGTATTCCTGCTGTATGGAGCAAAGTGTGTATTCATGCTGTATGGAGCAAAGTGTGTATTCATGCTGTATGGAGCAAAGTGTGTATTCATGCTGTATGGAGCAAAGTGTGTATTCCTGCTGTATGGAGAAAAGTGTGTATTCATGCTGTATGGAGCAAAGTGTGTATTCCTGCTGTAATGAGCAAAGTGTGTATTAATACTGTTTGGAGCCAAGTGTGTATTCCTGCTGTATGGAGCAAAGTGTGTATTCCTGCTTGTTAAAAGTGATCGACCTTCAGCGCGGCAGCAAAACGGAAGCGAGCGGGAATATGTTGTGTTTTTGTCAGGTTCACAAAAGGTTGATGGTCGGGGTGTCAGCATGGCACCGCTGAGACAACACCACCACAACAACAATGGGCCGACCCAATTCAAACCCTATTCTACTCTTTTCCAGCAAAGCGTTCTCCGGCGTGTGATTGTCGTCCCACAGCTCGCTCGCCTCGCCTCGCTCTGTTTCTCTCACAATAGATGAGAGATAATCTCCCATCTAATTTCGCATAAGCGCTTGATCCCTTCTACCACTTATTCCGCTTTTACTTACCACATTTACATCTTTTTTTTGGGTGGATGGGAACTCTTCGATGAGTCATGGCTCTTGTTGTCTAAGTGCTGGAGTCCTCACACATGAGGAGGACTTGAGACTTTCAGTCAGGATGTTGCACACCAGGCTAGTATCTGTATAGTGCCAGTATAGTACCGCAATAATAATAATGAATCATATTCACTACTATTTGTATTTTTTTTAACAGGCATGTCGTCGTTACAGGTGACATTGCTGCTTTGTGCAGCGCACACACACACAGTACCGTATTTTCCGCACCATAAGGCGCCCTGGGTTATAAGCCGCGCCTTCAATGAACGGCATATTTCAAAACTTTGTCCACCTATAAGCCGCCCCGTGTTGTAAGCCGCATCTAACTGCGCTAAAGGGAATGTCAAAAAAACAGTCAGATAGGTCAGTCAAACTTTAATAATATATTAAAAACCAGCGTGATGTGGGCGCGCATGGAGTCGTATATCAACATGGACGGAGCTGCGTGAAAAAAGCCACCCGGCCTCTTCGCGTAAACTTCCCTTAACCACTCGCTCATCTTTTCTTCATCCATCCATCCCTTCGAGTTAGCTTTTATGATGACGCCGGCTGGAAAGGTCTCTTTTGGCAAGGTCTTCCTTTTGAATATCACCATGGGTGGAAGTTTCTGGCCATTAGCATGGCAAGCTAGAACCACAGTGAAGGATGACTTCTCATTCCCTGTGGTGCGAATATTCACCGTACGTGCTCCCGTTGTATCCACAGTGCGGTTCACAGGAATATCAAAAGTCAGTGGAACCTCGTCCATGTTGATAATGTTCTCTGGCCGGATCTTTTTTTCAGCTATCTTGTTTTTACAATATGCACGGAAAGTAGCCAGCTTTTCTTGAAAGTCTTTAGGCAGTTGCTGTGAAATAGTAGTCCGTGTGCGGATGGAGAGATTGCGTCTTTTCATGAACCGGAAACCTGTCGCCATTTTGTGGTCTTTACAGATGTAAACACACAAAGGAAATGAAACGTAATATCCGCGCGCTTCTTCTTCTTCTACGGGGGCGGGTGGTTGCTTACAGTAGAAGAAGAAGCGCTTCCTCTTCTATGGGGGCGGGTGCTTACCTTGGCGGTTGCTTGCGTAGAAGAAGAAGCACTTCCTGTTCTACGGGGAAAAAAGATGGCGGCTGTTTACCGTAGTTGCGAGACCTAAACTTTATGAAAATGAATCTTAATATTAATCCATATATAAAGCGCACCGGGTTATAAGCCGCACTGTCAGCTTTTGAGTAAATTTGTGGTTTTTAGGTGCGGCTAATAGTGCGGAAAATACGGTACTTACAAGCAGACACAGTGTGTAGACAGAAAAGGGAGAATGGACGCATTTTTGGTGTAAAAAGTCAAGATAAAGGTGAAGTTATAACACTGAAACACCCTCAGGAAGAGCTGCTTTAACACATGCAGCTAACATCCATCCACAGTGTTTTAGCTACTTCTAAATCACTAATCCTGGCCTCCGTGGCGACAAATAAAGTAAGCTTCTTGCAAGTATCTTTATCACTGGAGGACGAGGAATAGCTAAACATGCTTCACTACACGCCGTAGGAGGATACAATAGCTCACCACCATCACAATGTAAACAAATGCCATAGGTGGATCTAAACCGGACATCCACTGTAATGATGCCAAGTACAAGAGCGTATTTAGTCGATACTACTATGATTACGTCAATATTTTTTAGCATTACAAAATCTTTTTCATATTATGTTTATAAAGTCAGTAAATATGTCCCTGGACACATGAGGACTTTGCATATGGCCAATGTATGATCCTGTAACTACTTGGTATCACATCCATACCTAAATGTGTGGTATCATCCAAAACTAATGTCAAGTATCAAAGAAGAGAAGAATAAGTGATTATTACATTTGAACAGAAGTGTAGATAGAACATGTTAAAACAGAAAACAGTGTGACACCTACCCTTTACATCAGTATTTCTTAACCATATTATTATTGGTTTATTAGGTGTCATATTTTATTGTACGATCCTGTAACTACTTGGTATCGGCTCCATACCTAAATGTGTGGTATCATCCAAAACTAATGTCAAGTATCAAAGAAGAGAAGAATAAGTGATTATTACATTTTAACAGAAGTGTAGATAGAACATGTTAAAACAGAAAATAAGCAGATATTAACAGTAATATATATATATATATATATATATATATATATATATATATAAAAATATATATATATAGCTCGGTTGGTAAAGTGGCCGTGCCAGCAACTTGAGGGTTCCAGGTTCGATTCCCGCTCCCGCCATCCTAGTCACTGCCGTTGTGTCCTTGGGCAAGACACTTTACCCACCTGCTCCCAGTGCCACCCACACTGCTTTAAATGTAACTTAGATATTGGCTTTCACTATGTAGAGCGCTTTGAGTCACGAGAGAAAAGTGCTATATAAATATAATTCATTTCACTTCACTTATGTATAAATATATGCACGTATATGTACGTATGTATATATATATATATATATATATATATATATATATACATATATATGTAAAATATGTATATATATATATATTTCTAGGCATACATATGTATATATGTATGTGTGTATGTATGTATATGTATACATGTGTGTGTATACATATATATATATATATATATATATATATATATATATATATATATATATATATATATATATATATATATATATATATATATATATATCGGTGACGTGCGGTGAGGTTGATGACTGGTGAGGCACTGACTTCATCACAGTCAGATTTACAAACATATGAACCCTAAAGAGTATCTTATTCACCATTTGATTGGCAGCAGTTAACGGGTTAAGTTTAAAAGCTCATACCAGCATTCTTCCCTGCTTGGCACTCAGCATCAAGGCTTGGAATTGGGGGTTAAATCACCAACAATTATTCCCGGGCGTGGCGCCGCTGCTGCCCACTGCTCCCCTCGCATCCCAGGGGGTGAACAAGGGGATGGGTCAAATGGAGAGGAGAAATTTCATTACACCTAGTGTGTGTGTGACAATCATTGCTACTTTAACTTCACTTTAATTTTACACATACAAACTGTAGCACACAAAAAAGCACATTTAATTAAAAAAACGTTATTATGGTCTTACCTTTACTTATAAGTACGGGAACAGTGGTGTTGGTGTTGGAGGAGTTGTGAATAAATGAAATATCAAATCCGTGCTGCAGTCTGCAGGTGTACCTAATGTTGTGTCCCTGCAGTCGTTGTTGTTTTTGCACTTTTTGGCTTCTTGTTAAGTGACTTTTTTTGGGTGGATTCGGTCTTGCACGTGGAGGGTTTGGGTGTGGGATTTGGTTGGTGTGGCGCTCCCGTCGGGGGGTGCATTCTGCGGCGGGGGTGCATTAACCGGCACCAGGAGGCGGGATTACTGCGAGCCTCACACAGTGCGTCCTCGCAGCAGTTTTATGATTGCGCAGCACAAGAAATACGTTACACACATACAGTTGTTGACAAAATACACTGTACATTATATACCTCAGCTAACTAAACTATGGAAATGTATAATATAGTTCATATAGCAATACGGTCTCACTGCACAGCAGGCCAGCAGTTAGCCGAGTCATTGCGGAATCCATGTTGAGGCACTGAGTGACGTGCCTCAACTGGCTGCTGATCACCGCACCGTCTCTTCTCAGTATTTGAACGGCAAATGTGAAAATTCAGCGATTTTGAATGAAAATAATCTAAAACTGGTGAAGTTAAATGGAAAATAACTTTATAGTATAATCACTGAATACATATAACAATTTAATTATTTTTTTTTCTTTTTACATTTTTTTTCTTTCCATGATGGCAGGTGAGGCCCCGCCTCACCTGCCTCTAGTGACCGCACGTCACTGATATATATATATATATATATATATATATATATATATATATATATATATATATATATATATATATATATATATGTATATATATAAATATATATATATATATATATATATATATATATATATATATATATATATATATATATATATATATATATATATATATATATATACATATGTATACATATGTATATCTATGTATGTATATATGTTTGTATATTTTTTTCACCACAAGACACTGAGGGTGCCAACTCTGTCATATTTTATTTCAGTTCAACCCCAGGAATGTCCCAAAACTCCTGAAAAATGTCGCCTGTTAACCAAAATAGCCGACTTCCGGTGCATTTGGCAGCAACGTTTGTGTTTGCCGTGATGAAGATGTGTGCCTGGTTGTGTGCCAATCAAACACACTTGGTAACAAATGAAGCACATCAACTCTATACTTCATGTACTACAATCATGTACTACAATCATGTACTACAATCATGTACTACAATCGTATCCAAGGCTTAAGATGAAAGCTTAGTTTGGTCTTTTTCTGGGGGATGATTTGCATCTCCCACGCTTGATTTAATCAGCAGAAAAAACTCTTCTCATTATGACGAGACGCCACTGAAATGTAATCTAGTCCATGTAAGAACCAAGATCTCTCTCACCGCTCCCAGCGTACTCAACCATGACCACCATCTGTTGGTACGTGTCTGTGTGTGTGTGTGTGTGTGTGTGTGTGTGTGTGTGGGGGGGGGGGTACCCTCGCGTTACTTGGCACCGGCCCCCCCTCTCTGGTGGCATGCTGGCGTCTATAGGGCCATGAAATATGTAGCGGGTCCCAATCACCAACCGTGGACTCCTGAGAAGGTACTGTAGTGTCGTGTGGAAAAAAGGAAACTTTAGGGCAACTTCTCAGAGCTTTTTTTTTGAGTTGATTTAAAAAAAAAGAGTTGATGAAACACAATGTGGCCGATTCTTGATTGCTTTGAAAAGACTGTGGTGTGGAAATGTTGGCACTGCAGTATTTGTATCAGCTTCTTGCACCCACACTCACAATATTTGCTTTGTGTATTTCATCTAAGAAACATTAAACTGGAAAAATACTTGAGTTCAGTTCAAATAAACTACTTTAAGTACAATTGTATGCAAGCATCATGTTCTTGTGTGATAGCGTACTTGTTATTATATTATATACTAATATATATATACATCATACTTGAAGCTTTTATCTCTTGGAGATTCTCAAAGAGCATGTTGGGCAGCGCACACACACAGAGTACTTACATGCAGACACAGTGTGTAGACAGAAAAGGGAGAATGGACGCATTTTTTTTTTTTTTTGCAAATATTTTTATTGAATTTTACAGTTAAAATCACATCGCGCAAAGCCTTCGTACAAGCACACATCCACTCATACACACTCACATGCACACTCGAGGAGAGAGGTGTACTTAAACTTGAACAAATCAAGGTTTACAGTATAAATATTATGAGAACAAATACCCAGGAATTGTATATATATCCATCCAATCCTGCTCTGGCTCAGGATCAGCAGGCTATCCAGACCATAGCAAGATGGATGAACATTCCTCGGCATCAAGGATCCTCAAGAAGTGATCCCAAGATCACCTCCCGAGGACCTCTCCACCATTCGCACATAAAAAACAAAAGGAAAGTCACAGAAATTGATCAGATGCAAAACAATACAAAATAAAAAGTCACACAAAAAAAATTACAAATAAATAAGCAAGTAAACTGTGGCAAAGCCATATCAGAACAAAAAAAATAAATAAATAATAGTGTAAGATCAATACAAAAATAATAAAGATAATAAAAAAGGAATACAACTACAAAAAAGATGGCAGTTTTTGTTTTTCCCCCCCCTTTCTTTAAATGTCTATAAGTTATGATTCAATATATGTCAGTAAAAGTTTCCAGGTTACTTCCCATTTATTCATTTTTTGCAGAGTTTAAAAATCTTATTTTTTCAAGAGTCATTACATTCACAAGTTCATGGACGCATTTTGGTGTAAAAATATAAATAGATAAAGAAGTGATCCCCCATTATAATTATATTATCTGCATGTGTCACTAGATCAGCGACAAACTCTGAAACACCCTCAGGAAGAGCTGCTTTAAGACATGGCTAGCTAGCTAGCGGCTAACATCCACCCACAGTGTTTTAGCTACTTCTAAATCACTAATCTTGGCCTCCATGGCGACAAATAAAGTAAGTTTCTTACAAGTAGCATTATCACTGGAGGACGAGGAATAGCTAAACATGCTTCATTACACACCGTAGGAGGATACAATAGCTCACCGGCGTCACAATGTAAACAAACGCCATTGGTGGATCTACACCTAACATCCACTGTAATGATACCAAGTACAAGAGTGTATTTAGTCGATACTACTATGATTACATCGATATTTTTTAGCATCGCAATTTTTTTTTGTTTTTAAAAAGTTCATACTATGTTTATAAAGTCCTTGGACACATGAGGACTTTGAATATGACCAATGTATGATTCTGTAACTACTTGGTATCACATCCATACCTAAATGTGTGGTATCATCCAAAACTAATGTCAAGTATGAAAGAAGAGAAGAATAAGTGATTATTACATTTTAACAGAAGTGTAGATAGAACATGTTAAAACAGAAAGTAAGCAGATATTAACAGTAAATGAACAAGTAGATTAATAATCTATTTTTTACAGTTTGTCCCTCATAATGTGTAGAAAATAATAGGTGTATAAATGACACAATATGTTACTGCATAGACTAATTAGGAGTCTTTGTTTGTTTACTTACTACTAAAAGACAAGTATGTTCACTATTTTATTTAAGGACTAAATGACAATAATAAACATATGTTTCATGTACACTAACATTTCTTGTTCAAATAAAGCCAATAATGACATTTTTTGTGGTCCCCTTTATTTAGAAAAGTATTGAAAAGTATCTAAATACATTTTGGTACTGCTACCAACATATTTATATCAGGACAACCCTATTGGTAGTATTGGCATTGAAAATAAATGATATCAAACATAAGTTTGGCTTTACTTTGGATTTTTTTTCCCCCATTGTTTTTGCTTTGTTTGGCGTTTAATGTCGTATTTCAAAAATGTGTTTTAAGCCTGGGAAAAACTCTCCTCTGTTCACACCACTGTCAACATACACATCAAGAAGAAATGCAATACGACAAAATACAATGAAATTCAATTCCAGGTGGTTTACACTGGGATCTACCAATCACATGTGTGCTTTTTCTACTGTCATTTATTACGAATCTTCATTTATAAATATTAATCGTGAAATGCTGTTTTTATATTCAAGAAATACTAATGAAAACATATATTTTACCAACATTGTCATGTCTGTGTAATCATGTTTTGTTTTAAGTCATGTTTTGTTTAGTTATAGGACTCTTTAGTTTCTGTCTTTTCACTCCCTTGTCTTGTTTCCATGATTACCCCATTAGTTTCACCTGTTCCACGTTTGGACTCATTGTGCACTCTTGATTGTCACCATAGCAACCCATTAGTTTTCACCTGTCACGTCACGCACCTGTTTCACGCTTTGAGTCACGCACCTGTTTTCGTTAATCATGTCTGTAGTATTTAAGTTCAGTGCTTTTCAGTTTGTCTTTCTGACGACCTCACCACATTTATGCTCTGTCCATTCTTTCCATGTCCATTCCTCAAGCAACTATTTTTGTCCAAGCCAAGTAAGTTTTTGTTCCATGTTTATAGTCTTTTTGGTTTCATAGTTTGTTCTCCGCCATTGTGCGTGTTTTTTCGTTTGTACTTTTTTGCTATAGTCTTTTGGTTTCATAGTTTATTCTCCGCCACTGTGCGCGCTTTTCGTTTGTACTTTTTTATGATATATTAATAAATCATGTACCTTCATTCCCGTCTCGCCCGAGCCAACTTTCCGTTGCATCCCGGAAAAGCACACACCCAAGACCAAGTCATGACAAACATAAAGTTACAGGAATGTATACGATCCCATGTTTACATCTCATTGTGCAACATGTGAATGTTTGAACGGTCATTCATGTGATCTCTGAAAGTGGTACAAATTGACACTTGTCATTAGGAGCTGTATAAATAAACTTTGATTGATTGATTGATTGAAATTATTAAAAACTTTAACTTTACAGTACAAATAAGAATGACATTTTGTTTCATTAGCTCATGGTAGTGCAGGATAAAAAAGCAATAAGGTGCATATATAAACAAATAAATAGGTTACTGTACAGATAAATATATTGCACTTTTTCACATGCATTTTGGCAACATGTTAGACCTCCATCTTTTCAGCTGCTCTCTGGAAGTAGAGCCAGGAAGTAGTTGATGAAAACTCTGCAGAGTGAAAGTGAAAGTGGACAAATACTTTGCGCCACACCTCCAGCCGAGTAGCCACCCTGGCTGGTGCTCTGTGGGACATGTGAGCTTCTTCTTCTTCTTGTTGTTCTTCTTCTTGTTGTTGTCGGTGGTGACGTGGCCAAGACTGCAGACAAAGACGCACCACGTGGACACTAACTCTCCAGGAAGGATCGCCGCACTGCAGCCGTCCTGTGGGAGGGGTCAGAGGTCACCCCGAGCGGTTAAGGCGGGTAAAGACGTAGCATTAACGATCCGGCCTTAACGAGCCATGTGGGGGAGAAACAGCAATGCATAAAGTGCCCTGCTGCTAATCACTTAAGAAGAGTGAAAGATCACCCAGCCGGCCCTCCTTGTCCTTCTTTCGCCGCTGACGGCCCGGCGACTCCTCGGGATAAAGGCCGGCGACATCTTTACGGCGTTGGCCGCCTTCCAGCGCCGCGCTCCGCAAAGGTCGTAAATCCCCGGGGCCCGCCTTACCCTTCATGCTTATTCCAGTGGAATAAAGAACGAAGAACGATTATTGAGCGTCCGATAATTGCACGCCTGCACGGGAATTAGATGAGGACGCGCCAGGAAATGAAAGAATTCCGTTAACGTCGATGGATTTGGCTGCAGAGAGACTGAAGTGCTACGTGTAACGACGTGTAACGACGTGTAACGACGTGTAACGACGTGTAACGACGTGTAACGCAGCGCTGAGGTTTCCTTTGTTGGATTATGTTTAGAAACATGAATAATGCAGTCATAACGTCATGCACTGCAGGGACATTTTGAAACCTTCGGTTAGCATTTATTTAAGTTTTTTGGTCAAACTCAAACCCTAAATTAGCAATTTTTATTTATTTATTTATTTATTTATTTATATATAATAATTGTATTTATTATTATTAAAACATTTTTTTTTTTTTTTTTGGTCATCAGTTCATGAACCATGAACTGAAACCCTAAATTAGCAACTTTTATTTATTTATGTATTTATTTATTTATTTATATATAATAATTGTATTTATTATTATTAAAACAATTTTTTTTTTTTTTGGTCATCAGTTCATGAACCATGAACTGAAACCCTAAATTAGCAACTTTTATTTATTTATTTATTTATTTATTTATATATAATAATTGTATTTATTATTATTTAAATTTTTTTTATTTTTTTTTTGTCATCAGTTCATGAACCATGAACTGAAACCCTAAATTAGCAATTTTTATTTATTTATTTATTTATTTATTTATTTATTTATTTATTTATATATAATAATTGTATTTATTATTATTAAAACATTTTTTTTTTTTTTTTGTCATCAGTTCATGAACCATGAACTGAAACCCTAAATTAGCAATTTTTATTTATTTATTTATTTATTTATATATAATAATTGTATTTATTATTATTTAAAATGTTTTTATTTTTTTTTTATCATCAGTTCATGAACCATGAACTGAAACCCTAAATTAGCAATTTTTATTTATTTATTTATTTATTTATATATAATAATTGTATTTATTATTATTTAAAATGTTTTTTTTTTTTTTATCATCAGTTCATAAACCATGAACTGAAACCCTAAATTAGCAATTTTTATTTATTTATTTATTTATTTATTTATTTATTTATATATAATAATTGTATTTATTATTATTTAAACATTTTTATTTTTTTTTGTCATCAGTTCATGAACCATGAACTGAAACCCTAGATTAGCAATTTTTATTTATTTATTTATTTATTTATTTAATAATTTATTTATTTATATATAATAATTGTATTTATTATTATTTAAAATTTTTTTTATTTTTTTTTGTCATCAGTTCATGAACCATGAACTGAAACCCTAAATTAGCAATTTTTATTTACTTATTTATTTATTTATTTATTTATTTATTTATTTATTTATATATAATAATTGTATTTATTATTATTTAAAATTTTTTTTTTTTTTTTTTTGTCATCAGTTCATGAACCATGAACTGAAGCCTTAAGTTAGCGTTTTTATTTTATTTTATTTTTTTAATTAAAATTATTTTTTTTGTCTATGTCGAACTCAAGGCCTGGGGGCCAGATCTGTCAGATAAAAAAAATCTGTTAAAATGTTTAAGTACGACTTTGGTAAACTAGGAAGGATTGATGGATTGTCAGAGCATTACGGCTACCATAGTCAGACGTACTGTGCTTCAACATACGCTATTATTATGGTGTGTGTTTACAAAATATCCACAAAAAGGCACCTATTAGCAGACATAATGTCTGGTGTTTTGTTTCACGATATTATGCAAAAGCAACTTTTCTTACCTTCTCGTACTTGCTGATCTGTATTTGGGATCCGCATAGGTCCTGATATGAATAAGGTTCTTCTTTTTCACTATCTTCTCGTTATGGGACATTAATCCTCCGGTTGTTGCCATTTCTAATATAAAGTGATGTAAAGTTCTTACTTATATCTGTCAGTAGACTCGCTATGGAAGCACTAAAACATACCGGTGTAGTGAGTTGATATTATTCACCCAAGGAACTTTACTTATTAGAGAGTTTTTCACGGAACATGTTTCCGGCGTTGTTGCTGCACTAGTGACACGTTAGCGCTGGCGTTGACGTGACAACTTGGAGCAATTGGGCGTCAATGTGAGTGGATGCTTCTCTCCATGGCGCCTCCACTTTTTATTTTGATGGCGGTTCATTTCTTTCATCAGAAGATAACAATTCACCTGCTCTTCTTGAGGTGGAAGTTGTCTGCATATATTAGCATCAACAACACCCGCCGGCAGGAGGGTCGGGGCTCATTCCAGGCAAAGTAAACAGATAAAAGACTTAAAGTTGAAGCTGGAAGGCCAAACTGGGATGGAACGTCGACCCTCTCCTCGAGACCTGAATGGTTGTCATGGTAACATAGAGCGACGTGCCACTCGGCCGCGCTCTGTGAGTCTCACTCAGAACATGCATTCTTGTCTTACCTAAGACTCGGACTTTATTCCTAAATGATATCAAACACAGAACATGCATTCTTGTCTTCCCTGCGACTCGGACTTTATTCCTAAATGATATCAAACACAGAACATGCATTCTTGTCTTCCCTAAGACTCGGACTGACTTTATTCCTAAATGATATCAAACACAGAACATGCATTCTTGTCTTCCCTACGACTCGGACTTTATTCCTAAATGATATCAAACACAGAACATGCATTCTTGTCTTCCCTACGACTCGGACTTTATTCCTAAATGATATCAAACACAGAACATGCATTCTTGTCTTACCTAAGACTCAGACTTTATTCCTAAATGATATCAAACACAGAACATGCATTCTTGTCTTACCTAAGACTCAGACTTTATTCCTAAATGATATCGAACACAGAACATGCATTCTTGTCTTCCCTACGACTCGGACTTTATTCCTAAATGATATCGAACACAGAACATGCATTCTTGTCTTCCCTAAGACTCAGACTTTATTCCTAAATGATATCAAACACAGAACATGCATTCTTGTCTTCCCTAAGACTCAGACTTTATTCCTAAATGATATCAAACACAGAACATGCATTCTTGTCTTCCCTGTGACTCAGACTTTATTCCTAAATTATATCGAACACAGAACATGCATTCTTGTCTTCCCTACAACTCAGACTTTATTCCTAAATGATATCGAACACAGAACATGCATTCTTGTCTTCCCTAAGACTCAGACTTTATTCCTAAATGATATCAAACACAGAACATGCATTCTTGTCTTCCCTGTGACTCAGACTTTATTCCTAAATTATATCGAACACAGAACATGCATTCTTGTCTTCCCTACGACTCGGACTTTATTCCTAAATGATATCAAACACAGAACATGCATTCTTGTCTTCTCTACGACTCAGACTGTATTCCTAAATGATATCAAACACAGAACATGCATTCTTGTCTTACCTAAGACTCGGACTGACTTTATTCCTAAATGATATCAAACACAGAACATGCATTCTTGTCTTCCCTACGACTCGGACTTTATTCCTAAATGATATCAAACACAGAACATGCATTCTTGTCTTCTCTACGACTCAGACTTTATTCCTAAATGATATCAAACACAGAACATGCATTCTTGTCTTCCCTACGACTCAAACTTTATTCCTAAATGATATCAAACACAGAACATGCATTCTTGTCTTCCCTAAGACTCAGACTTTATTCCTAAATGATATCAAACACAGAACATGCATTCTTGTCTTCCCTGTGACTCAGACTTTATTCCTAAATTATATCGAACACAGAACATGCATTCTTGTCTTCCCTACAACTCAGACTTTATTCCTAAATGATATCAAACACAGAACATGCATTCTTGTCTTCCCTACAACTCAGACTTTATTCCTAAATGATATCAAACACAGAACATGCATTCTTGTCTTCCCTAATACTCAGACTTTATTCCTAAATGATATCAAACACAGAACATGCATTCTTGTCTTACCTGCCACTCAGACTTTATTCCTAAATGATATCAAACACAGAACATGCATTCTTGTCTTCCCTACGACTCGGACTTTATTCCTAAATGATATCGAACACAGAACATGCATTCTTGTCTTCCCTAAGACTCGGACTTTATTCCTAAATGATACCAAACACAGAACATGCATTCTTGTCTTCCCTACGACTCGGACTTTATTCCTAAATGATATCAAACACAGAACATGCATTCTTGTCTTCCCTACGACTCAAACTTTATTCCTAAATGATATCAAACACAGAACATGCATTCTTGTCTTCCCTACGACTCAGACTTTATTCCTAAATGATATCGAACACATAACATGCATTCTTGTCTTCCCTAAGACTCAGACTTTATTCCTAAATGATATCAAACACAGAACATGCATTCTTGTCTTCCCTAAGACTCAGACTTTATTCCTAAATGATATCAAACACAGAACATGCATTCTTGTCTTACCTACGACTCGGACTTTATTCTTAAATGATATCAAACACAGAACATGCATTCTTGTCTTCCCTAAGACTCTGACTTTATTCCTAAATGATATCGAACACAGAACATGCATTCTTGTCTTCCCTACGACTCAGACTTTATTCCTAAATGATATCGAACACAGAACATGCATTCTTGTCTTCCCTACGACTCGGACTTTATTCCTAAATGATATCAAACACAGAACATGCATTCTTGTCTTCCCTAAGACTCGGACTTTATTCCTAAATGATACCAAACACAGAACATGCATTCTTGTCTTCCCTACGACTCGGACTTTATTCCTAAATGATATCAAACACAGAACATGCATTCTTGTCTTCCCCAAGACTCAGACTTTATTCCTAAATGATATCGAACACAGAACATGCATTCTTGTCTTCCCTATGACTCAGATTTTATTTCTAAATGATATAAAACACAGAACATGCATTCTTGTCTTACCTGCGACTCAGACTTTATTCCTAAATGATATCAAACACAGAACATGCATTCTTGTCTTACCTGCAACTCAGACTTTATTCCTAAATGATATCAAACACAGAACATGCATTCTTGTCTTCCCTACGACTCTGACTTTATTCCTAAATGATATCAAACACAGAACATGCATTCTTGTCTTCCCTACGACTCGGACTTTATTCCTAAATGATATCGAACACATAACATGCATTCTTGTCTTCCCTAAGACTCGGACTTTATTCCTAAATGATATCAAACACAGAACATGCATACTTGTCTTCCCTACGACTCGGACTTTATTCCTAAATGAAATCAAACACAGAACATGCATTCTTGTCTTCCCTAAGACTCGGACTGACTTTATTCCTAAATGATATCAAACACAGAACATGCATTCTTGTCTTCCCTACGACTCGGACTTTATTCCTAAATGATATCAAACACAGAACATGCATTCTTGTCTTCCCTACGACTCTGACTTTATTCCTAAATGATATCAAACACAGAACATGCATTCTTGTCTTCCCTAAGACTCGGACTGACTTTATTCCTAAATGATATCAAACACAGAACATGCATTCTTGTCTTCCCTAAGACTCGGACTGACTTTATTCCTAAATGATATCAAAGACAGAACATGCATTCTTGTCTTCCCTGCCACTCAGACTTTATTCCTGAATGATATCGAACACAGAACATGCATTCTTGTCTTCCCTACGACTCGGACTTTATTCCTAAATGATATCAAACACAGAACATGCATTCTTGTCTTCCCTGCGACTCAGACTTCATTCCTAAATGATATCGAACACAGAACATGCATTCTTGTCTTCCCTAAGACTCTGACTTTATTCCTAAATGATATCAAACACAGAACATGCATTCTTGTCTTCCCCAAGACTCAGACTTTATTCCTAAATGATATCGAACACAGAACATGCATTCTTGTCTTCCCTAAGACTCAGACTTTATTCCTAAATGATATCGAACACATAACATGCATTCTTGTCTTCCCTGCGACTCAGACTTCATTCCTAAATGATATCGAACACAGAACATGCATTCTTGTCTTCCCTAAGACTCAGACTTTATTCCTAAATGATATCAAACACAGAACATGCATTCTTGTCTTCCCTAAGACTCAGACTTTATTCTTAAATGATATCTCACACAGAACATGCATTATTGTCTTCCCCAAGACTCAGACTTTATTCCTAAATGATATCGAACACAGAACATGCATTCTTGTCTTCCCTAAGACTCAGACTTTATTCCTAAATGATATCAAACACAGAACATGCATTCTTGTCTTCCCTACGACTCTGACTTTATTCCTAAATGATATCGAACACAGAACATGCATTCTTGTCTTCCCTGTGACTCTGACTGACTTTATTCCTAAATGATATCGAACACAAAACATGCATTCTTGTCTTCCCCAAGACTCAGACTTTATTCCTAAATGATATCGAACACAGAACATGCAATCTTGTCTTCCCTACGACTCGGACTTTATTCCTAAATGATATCAAACACACCATGCATTTTTGTCTTCCCTAAGACTCGGACTGACTTTATTCCTAAATGATATCAAACACAGAACATGCATTCTTGTCTTCCCTGCGACTCTGACTTTATTCCTAAATGATATCAAACACAGAACATGCATTCTTGTCTTCCCTACGACTCGGACTTTATTCCTAAATGATATCGAACACAGAACATGCATTCTTGTCTTCCCTACGACTCAGACTTTATTCCTAAATGATATCAAACACAGAACATGCATTTTTGTCTTCCCTAAGACTCGGACTGACTTTATTCCTAAATGATATCAAAGACAGAACATGCATTCTTGTCTTCCCTGCGACTCTGACTTTATTCCTAAATGATATCAAACACAGAACATGCATTCTTGTCTTCCCTACGACTCGGACTTTATTCCTAAATGATATCGAACACAGAACATGCATTCTTGTCTTCCCTACGACTCAGACTTTATTCCTAAATGATATCAAACACAGAACATGCATTGTTGTCTTCCCTAATACTCAGACTTTATTCCTAAATGATATCAAACACAGAACATGCATTCTTGTCTTACCTTCTACTCAGACTTTATTCCTAAATGATATCAAACACAGAACATGCATTCTTGTCTTCCCTGCGACTCTGACTTTATTCCTAAATGATATCAAAAACAGAACATGCATTCTTGTCTTCCCTAAGACTCGGACTGACTTTATTCCTAAATGATATCAAACACAGAACATGCATTCTTGTCTTCCCTACGACTCGGACTTTATTCCTAAATGATATCAAACACAGAACATGCATTCTTGTCTTCCCTACGACTCTGACTTTATTCCTAAATGATATCAAACACAGAACATGCATTTTTGTCTTCCCTAAGACTCGGACTGACTTTATTCCTAAATGATATCAAACACAGAACATGCATTCTTGTCTTCCCTGCGACTCTGACTTTATTCCTAAATGATATCAAACACAGAACATGCATTCTTGTCTTCCCTACGACTCGGACTTTATTCCTAAATGATATCGAACACAGAACATGCATTCTTGTCTTCCCTACGACTCGGACTTTATTCCTAAATGATATCAAACACAGAACATGCATTCTTGTCTTCCCTAAGACTCGGACTGACTTTCTTCCTAAATGATATCAAACACAGAACATGCATTCTTGTCTTCCCTAAGACTCGGACTGACTTTCTTCCTAAATGATATCAAACACAGAACATGCATTCTTGTCTTCCCTACGACTCGGACTTTATTCCTAAATGATATCGAACACAGAACATGCATTCTTGTCTTCCCTACGACTCGGACTTTATTCCTAAATGATATCGAACACAGAACATGCATTCTTGTCTTCCCTACGACTCAGACTTTATTCCTAAATGATATCAAACACAGAACATGCATTGTTGTCTTCCCTAATACTCAGACTTTATTCCTAAATGATATCAAACACAGAACATGCATTCTTGTCTTACCTTCTACTCAGACTTTATTCCTAAATGATATCAAACACAGAACATGCATTCTTGTCTTCCCTGCGACTCTGACTTTATTCCTAAATGATATCAAAAACAGAACATGCATTCTTGTCTTCCCTAAGACTCGGACTGACTTTATTCCTAAATGATATCAAACACAGAACATGCATTCTTGTCTTCCCTACGACTCGGACTTTATTCCTAAATGATATCAAACACAGAACATGCATTCTTGTCTTCCCTACGACTCTGACTTTATTCCTAAATGATATCAAACACAGAACATGCATTTTTGTCTTCCCTAAGACTCGGACTGACTTTATTCCTAAATGATATCAAACACAGAACATGCATTCTTGTCTTCCCTGCGACTCTGACTTTATTCCTAAATGATATCAAACACAGAACATGCATTCTTGTCTTCCCTACGACTCGGACTTTATTCCTAAATGATATCGAACACAGAACATGCATTCTTGTCTTCCCTACGACTCGGACTTTATTCCTAAATGATATCAAACACAGAACATGCATTCTTGTCTTCCCTAAGACTCGGACTGACTTTCTTCCTAAATGATATCAAACACAGAACATGCATTCTTGTCTTCCCTAAGACTCGGACTGACTTTCTTCCTAAATGATATCAAACACAGAACATGCATTCTTGTCTTCCCTACGACTCGGACATTATTCCTAAATGATATCGAACACAGAACATGCATTCTTGTCTTCCCTACGACTCGGACTTTATTCCTAAATGATATCGAACACAGAACATGCATTCTTGTCTTCCCTACGACTCAGACTTTATTCCTAAATGATATCAAACACAGAACATGCATTCTTGTCTTACCTGCCACTCAGACTTTATTCCTAAATGATATCAAACACAGAACATGCATTCTTGTCTTCCCTACGACTCGGACTTTATTCCTAAATGATATCAAACACAGAACATGCATTCTTGTCTTCCCTAAGACTCGGACTGACTTTATTCCTAAATGATATCAAACACAGAACATGCATTCTTGTCTTCCCTTCTACTCAGACTTTATTCCTAAATGATATTAAAAACAGAACATGCATTCTTGTCTTCCCTAAGACTCGGACTGACTTTATTCCTAAATGATATCAAACACAGAACATGCATTCTTGTCTTCCCTACGACTCAGACTTTATTCCTAAATGATATCAAAAACAGAACATGCATTCTTGTCTTCCCTAAGACTCGGACTGACTTTATTCCTAAATGATATCAAACACAAAACATGCATTCTTGTCTTCCCTACGACTCGGACTTTATTCCTAAATGATATCGAACACAGAACATGCATTCTTGTCTTCCCTAAGACTCGGACTGACTTTATTCCTAAATGATATCGAACACAGAACATGCATTCAAAAAAAAGTACCAGATTCGGTACCCATCCCTATACCAGACAGAGCTTTTCTTCCTGTCACTCACAAATCCACCCACACACACTAGAGTATGATGATACTGAAAACATGTTTTTTTTTTGGTGTTGTTTTAAAAAGAAAACGATGATTTTGTCTTTGGATTGAAAAAGAGTGGTGGTCTTATATTTGGGTCAACATGTTCTGACAATGACCCAGGGTTAAGGGTCAATGACCCAGTGTTATGGGTCAACGTCCCCACACATAAAGTCATCACCTCCATCTCACTGGTGATGATGACTTGTTATGCATGAATAAACGGATCTCCCACCAAATGATGATTGATGACCCCCATCATCTCAAGGCCCCCCCCACACCCCCAAATGGACCGGGTCAGGTCCATTTCATCACATCCATGCATTATTAATCATAACTCGGAATAATAATTATATGACGGCAGTTCATGGCTCAACGGGAAGGAGAACATTTCCTTCTCAGCAGTCAAATAATTCAGCTCGGATTCTTCCTTCTCCTTTTCGGACCTGTCCACCCGAGCAGTGAGAAAAGCGAGAAAAGTTGGCAAAATTGTCACAGTAACGCCATTATTTTCGGCGGTAACTAGTAGTCTAACGCGTTATTTTTTATATTCAGTAACTCAGCTACCATTACTACATGATGCGTTACTGCGTTATTTTACGTTATTATTTATGTAGTATTGGCTGGAAACTGAGAAGATCTGAGTTTCTTAACATGGAGATATTCTCACAACTTTTCTTTTGTCGAGCACAAAGAAAAGAACATTTTAGTTAAATGCAAGTTGTGTCTTGGATCAAAGATCCCATCTACTGCCCAAAACAGCAATTCAAATCTGCTGAAACAGCTACAAAAGCAACATGATTCGACGAAGCTAGTAAAGAGAGACACAGACTCCGATGCCACTTCAGCTCCACTTTAACGGAGGGACTGCTAGCCAGGACAACATTGATAGAGCCATTGCAGCGTATGTGCTGGAAGACATGCAGGCTATTTCTACAGTAGAGTCAGCCGCTTTCAGGCAGCTAATTAGCATGATAGCGGCGTCAAACAGCTAATGGCACGGAAAACATTTTCCACGTACCTGGACAGTGAGCACATAAACATGTAAAAAGAAAGCTAAAGAAAACTCTCCAAACTCTGCCTCTGCTCATCATTCATCACTGAAGGCACACACACTCTTGTCAATTCTCTTATATACTCTTTCATTCTAGACTTCTAGAGTGTTTGATTATCACATCACTCTAAATGTCTAGACTATAAAGTTCACAAACATAAAGAGGGATGCTAGTGGGCCAGGCCAATCTTTCCTTATCTCTAAACTAAAACTGGGGAAATGCGTAGAGTGTTCTGGGCTTCAGTACAGTGTTGATCTCCTGAAGACATGATTTTATTTCACAATTCCTTGAGAGAAAAAAAATGCCTGGTTAGGCTTTGTGTATGTCACGTGTGCCTTCCTTAGGTGAAGCCAGCTTTACAGCTTTGTTGTTATTATGCTGTTTGTTACTTATGTATGTTATGTTGCAGCTATTTAAAATAGTTTTGTCAATTTGTTCTGGCCTGAAATAAATTGGCCCTTTGAAACATATCTTTGTCTTTGTGTGTTGTATGTGGAGCACATTGTTTGTGTGTTGTATGTAGAGCACATAAGTAACTAAATAGTTACTTTTCACAGTAACACATTACTTTTTGGTGTAAGTAACTGAGTTAGTAACAGTTACTTTTGAAATAAAGTATCTAGTAACTGTAAATAGTTACTGGTTTTCAGTAACTGACCCAACACTGCCAAAATGTTCAAAACGTGCCCAGCCAATTTTCACTAGAAGGCTGGGAGAAAAGTGAGAAAAGTGGGTAAAATGTTAAAAAATCACACCCGGGTTCGAGTCCCACAAGTCCCGCCACCGGCTGGGATGCCCAAAAGGTCCAAAGCGCGCCCAGCCAAGTCCCACGGTTAGGCGGGGAGAAAAGTGAGAAAAGTCAGCAAAAGTCCCAACTTTTGTGGGACTGGAACCTGGGTAGGTATTTTGGACAAAATTGGGACTTTTGCCGACTTTTCTCACTTTTCTCCCCCCCTTCCCGTGGGACTTGGCTGGGCGCGTTTTGGACATTTTATGTATCCCGGCCGGTGGCGGAACTTGTGGGACTCGAACCCGGGTGTGATTTTTCAACATTTTACCGACTTTTCTCACTTTTCTCCCCGCCTAACCGTGGGACTTGGCTGGGTGTGTTTTTAACATTTTGGGAACCCCGGGACTTGTGCGGCCATCAGCGGGACTTGAACCTGGGTAGGTATTTTGGACAAAATTGGGACTTTTGCCGACTTTTCTCACTTTTCTCTCCCCCTTCCCGTGGGACTTGGCTGGGCGCGTTTTGGACATATTAAGCATCCTTGCCGGCGGCGGAACTTGCGCGGCCGGTGGCGGGACTTGTGGGACTCGGACACAGGTGTGATTTTTGAACATTTTATCGACTTTTCTCACTTTTCTCCCCGCCTAACCGTGGGACTTGGCTTGGCGTGTTTTGGACCTTTTGGGCATCCCGGCCTGTGGTGGAATTTGTGCGGCCGGCGACGGGACTTTTGGGACTCAAACCCGGGTGTGATTTTTGAACGTTTTATCCACTTTTCTCACTTTTCTCCCCGCCTTCCCGTGGCACTTGGCTGGGCGTGTTATGAACATTTTGGGAACCCCGGGACTTGTGCGGCCGGCGGCGGGACTTGTGGGACTGGAACCCGGGTAGCTATTTTGGACAAAATTGGGACTTTTACCGACTTTTCCCACTTTTCTCCCCCCCTTCCCGTGTGACTTGGCTGGGCGCGTTTAGGACATTTTAAGCATCCCAGCCGGCGGGGGAACTTGCGCGGCCGGTGGCGGGACTTGTGGTTCTCGAACCCGGGTGTGATTTTTCAACATTTTACTGACTTTTCTCACTTTTCTCCCCCCTTCCCGTGGGACTTGGCTGGGCGCGTTTTGGACATTTTAAGCATCCCGGCTGGCGACGGGACTTGTGGGACTCGGACCCGGGTGTGATTTTTGAACATTTTATCGACTTTTATCACTTTTCTCCCCGCCTTCCCGTGGGACTTGGCTGGGCGCGTTTTGAACATTTTGGGAACCCCGGGACTTGTGCGGCCGGTGGCAGGACTTGTGGGACTGGAACCTGGATACGTATTTTGGACAAAATTGTGACTTTTGCCGACTTTTCTCCCTTTTCTCCTCGCCTTCCCGTGGGACTTGGCTGGGCGCGTTTTGGACATTTTGAAATTCTCTTTTTTCCCCCCCTCGGACGCCGCCAAAGCAAACTGACGGCTGGGTCATGTGACCTCCGGGGATGGGTGCAGGAAGTAGCGAGGGGCGAGCGTAGAGGGGAGAGAGAGAGAGTGTGGATGAACATGTCTGCCGGCGGCGCCATCACGCCAACAGACCGCGTGTTATTGCGAGGCTGCTGTTTGCCTGCCACGCCCCCGGAGGGACGACCCGTGTTCGACTTGAGCGCTTTTCATCGCCCGCCCGCCGCCATCCTGATTTGATGTGTTGTGGTCGTGGCGAGCGTCGGCCTCTCTGTGGTCCATTTGGGTCTGATGGCTGCTGATTGGGTTCAAACGCTCCTCGCCATTGGAAGATTGCAATCCCCCCCCCCACCCTTGAAACATAAGACTTGTGAGCACTCGGGGGATGGACGCGGCTCGCATGAACACGCCGCTCGTGTTTACCTCCCGCCTGGCTTCCTGTCTTCTTGTACGCCGAGCAAACACGGCAAAATTGTCTTTGACAAAAAAAACCCGGGAGATGTTGAGAAGGATTGGCGTCGGAGAGAATTCACGCCGTCTTATCTGGCAGCGTGCAGCATGTTAATCGAGCCCCGCTATCTCCCGCCTGATCCGGGCCTGGGTCTGAGCCCCCCCGCGGTGCAGGAGTTGAAGGTGTCGTCTAATCTCCCTGCTGTCAGCTTCACTGCAGGTCTCAGGGCGGTCCAGAGCGTCCACGCCAGCACATCAACACAAACACCTTGAAGTCGCGTGTCAGGTGTGAAGGAGGCTTTTCATGCTTATTTCTACCTGCTATCACAACCTCATTAAGTTAGTTGTCACTTCACAGGTGTGCTTGAAGCTCATGGAGAGAATGCCGAGAGTGTGCGAAGCAGTAATCAGAGCAAAGGGTGGCTATTTTGAAGAAACGAGAATACAGAACATGTTTTCGATTATTTCACTTTTTTGTGTTCATTCATAGTTCTGATGTGACAATCTACAATGGAAATCAAACTTTTGGCCTGTACTATATATATATATATATATATATATATACCGTATTTTCCGCACCATAAGGCGCCCTGGGTTATAAGCCGCGCCTTCAATGAACGGCATATTTCAAAACTTTGTCCACCTATAAGCCGCCCCGTGTTATAAGCCGCATCTAACTGCACTAAAGGAATGTCAAAAAAACAGTCAGATAGGTCAGTCAAACTTTAATAATATATTAAAAACCAGCGTGATGTGGGCGCGCATGGAGTCGTATATCAACATGGACGGAGCTGCGTGAAAAAAGCCACCCGGCCTCTTCGCGTAAACTTCCCTTAACCACTCGCTCATCTTTTCTTCATCCATCCATCCCTTCGAGTTAGCTTTTATGATGACGCCGGCTGGAAAGGTCTCTTTTGGCAAGGTCTTCCTTTTGAATATCACCATGGGTGGAAGTTTCTGGCCATTAGCATGGCAAGCTAGAACCACAGTGAAGGATGACTTCTCATTCCCTGTGGTGCGAATATTCACCGTACGTGCTCCCGTTGTATCCACAGTGCGGTTCACAGGAATATCAAAAGTCAGTGGAACCTTGTCCATGTTGATAATGTTCTCTGGCCGGATCTTTTTTCAGCTATCTTGTTTTTACAATATGCACGGAAAGTAGCCAGCTTTTCTTGAAAGTCTTTAGGCAGTTGCTGTGAAATAGTAGTCCGTGTGCGGATGGAGAGATTGCGTCTTTTCATGAACCGGATCCCTGTCGCTTAGTAGGAGCCATTTTGTGGTCTTTACAGATGTAAACACACAAAGGAAATGAAACGTACGGTAATATCCGCGCGCTTTTTCTTCTTCTACGCGGGCGGGTGGTTGCTTACAGTAGAAGAAGAAGCGCTTCCTGTTCTATGGGGGCGGGTGCTTACCTTGGCGGTTGCTTGCGTAGAAGAAGAAGCACTTCCTCTTCTACGGGGAAAAAAGATGGCGGCTGTTTACCGTAGTTGCGAGACCGAAACTTTATGAAAATGAATCTTAATATTTATCCATATATAAAGCGCACCGGGTTATAAGGCGCACTGTCAGCTTTTGAGAACATTTGTGGTTTTTAGGTGCGCCTTATAGTGCGGAAAATACGGTATATATAAATTGAATACAAAAAATCCCAAGTCAAAATTATTATATATTTTTTGTATTTAATTTATATATATATATATATATATATATATATATATATATATATATATATATATATATATATATATATATATATATATATATATATATATATATATATATATATATATATATATATATACACAGTATATATAAATTGAATACAAAATCCCAAGTTAAAATTATTATATATTTTTTGTATTCAATTTATATATATATATATATATATATATATATATATATATATATATATATATATATATATATATATATATATATATATATATATATCTCCAGATTTTGGACGCTGGTGGGTCAAATCTGGCCCACCCCACGGGCCGTAGTTTGGGGTCCCTGGTTTAGCTGATTGGAGAGCTATCTTGCGCAGCTAGTGGGTCCATGACCATGACTTCTGTTTTGTTTGTTCAACCATTTTACTGCCTTGTTACAGACACCGTTTGGAATCAATTACGGTATGTAAATTAATATTTACATAATATTTTGTAGCGTTATATATCTGTGACTTATGGTGCGGTGCAGCTAATATATGTAATCATATTTACTACTCCTTACATATTAAAACTGATACACTCTATAGCCGGGAATTTACAGTAAATGTAATTGTACAGAAATATATATTCTGAGCGTGATGATGTCATGTTATCGATGGAAAAATGCATTTTGAGACACAATGATTTGCCTGAGACAGCGACAGTAACAATCAGTAGAAAATGGATTAGAAAGAATGGATTTGAAAAATTATAATCATTTTAAAAAAGCTGAATGTACTTCTTGGTATTTCTTGTGTTTCCTGGCAGTTGGGGGTGTTGTGGTCCTTTTTTGGGGTTAGGGTCCTAGGTTTTATTCTGAAAATCAGTCCCGATCAATTGTTTCCATGCCTCCAAGTTATGAAGAGGCTGGTGGAAACAAGTCACTCCAGCGCTGAAATTGGACCACGTCTCGTGTCTCTGATTTCTATTGTGTCGGTCTCCATGGCGACGGTGCCTCTGTGGTCATTTCGAGCGCACCGCGTCATTCGTGCAAGATGTTTTTGTTGTTTTGTCCGCCAAACTTGGATTTTAGAACATGTTTTTCTTCGTCCTTATTAACCTTGCCATCATCTAAAAAAAAAAAAAAGGTTTCTAATTGGCCTTTTACTATCAGCTTTTTATGTCAGAATAAAAGCTGCTTTATTTTCCTTATGGTGTTTTTATCTCTCTTTTTTATCCTCGCTCGGACGTTTGTGCTGATGTTCATGCTTGAATGACAAATAACAGATCTGGATAACTTTGGTCATGTAAACAAATTCAATTAAATATTTGTTAATTTGTTGAAATATGTCATCGTTTATTTAATCGGCCTTTCATAAATAATTGGTGATATAAGGGGAAGTAACCACCACAGGTATGTATAATTGTAGGCGTGGCTTATGTCCGAACTCATCATTGATCTGGTCCACCGCCATTAATTAGAAATATATTCTAAATATGCAATACCCAACTTCATAAACAAATAAGGCATAAAATGAACAAACAAGTCACAAAATGAGTCAAATAAGTAGATAAACTGTATATATATATATATATATATATATGTATATATATTTAATTAAAGGAAGATCTCCATCGAGACAGAGAGACTTTTAAAACTGAAGAAAGATAAGGAAGACTTCTATAAACAAGTTATTGATGCTTTTGTTCAGAAGGAGCAGCGCATGGACTTCATTTATAAGTAAAGGTAAGACTATAATAACGTTTTTTTTTAATTAAATGTGCTTTTCATGATGGTGTCCTTACATCACACTCAAATTTATAAGCGCAGGCCTAAATTTACCGCATGCCTTTGGTAAGCGCCGGAGTGAGAAGAGGTTTTAAATGAATTACCGACCCGGCGCTAATTCAAAGAAATACGGTGTGTATATATATATATATATATATATATATATATATATATATATATATATATATATATATATATACATATATATATATATATATATATATATATATATATATATATATATGTATGTGTGGGGAAAAAAATCACAAGACTATTTCATCTCTACAGGCCTGTTTCATGAGGGGGGGTTCCCTCAATCATCAGGAGATTTTAATGGGAGCATTCACATACCATGGTTTATATAGGGCACAGAGTGGGTGGGTACAGGCTGGCGTAGGGGCGTGGTGATTGGCTCATGTGTTACCTAGGAGGTGTTTCCGTCTGTGGCGGCATGCTGTTACAATTTCGCTGCGCTTGTTGAGGGATGACAGGTCTGGACGGTAAATAATAAACAGTTTCTCTTTCAAGCATAGGTTGCATCTTTTATTACCACTATTGTAAGGTGTGCTGGATGCAAGAATTTGCCATGTTATTGAATATTCAACATTATTGTCTTTGAGGTCCCAAATGTGTTTGCTGAGTTCTGTGGTATTCCGCAGGTTTTGGTTCCTGAAAGAAGCCTTGTGATTGTTCCATCTGGTTTTGAATTCTCCCTCGGTTAATCCTACATATGTGTCGGATGTGTTAATGTCCTTGCGTGTTACCTTAGATTGGTAGACAATTGATGTTTGCAAGCACCCCCCGTTGAGAGGGCAATCAGGTTTCTTTCGACAGTTACAGCCTTTGTTGGTTTTGGAGTCGCTCTTTTTAAGACTAATTTATTATATATATATATATATATATATATATATATATATATATATATATATATATATATATATATATATATATATATATATATATATATATATATATATATATATATGTATATGTATATATTTTTATATATATATATATATATATATATATATATATATATATATATATATATATATATATATATATATATATATATAAAATAAATGAGTCTTAAAAAGTTAACAAAAATGACTTGAAATATCTAGTTTGGTCATAAAACAGATATAAGATACATTTAGAAATAAACGTATTAAAGGAAGTAAATAGGACGTATATTAAATAACTAAAATAAATAGGCATGAAACAAATAAATCAGTCATAATAAAGGTAAATAAATGTGACATGAAATATATGAATTGGCCGTAAAAAAGATGACATTATTATATCTACCATGAAATAAATAAATATGGCATAAAATAGAATAGGGCATAAAATAATTACACTTTTCAATAAATAAATAAATGACTAAATGCAGAGAAATATATACAAAAATAATCCTAAAATACATGAATGCATGGGACACGAAATGCATAAATATGTCAAATTTGGTTTATAAATGAACACATCAAACAATAAATTATATAATAATAGGAATAGAATACAAATAGATAAATAAGTTGTGAAATTGATAATATATGTAAAAAAAATACCAATATTTTGCCATTTATGTATGTTAAAAAATTCTTAAACTAATATTTATTTAATTATCAATAATATAAGATGTATTAGCAAATATTATCAGTAATACAATTACTAATTTCAACGTAGTCATTAGCTTATTTGATTGTCTCTACATAATTAATAATAATAATAATAATAATAATAATAATAACAACAACAACAACAACAATAATAATAATAATAATAATAATAATACTAATAATAATACTAATAATAATAATAATAATAATAATACTAATAATAATAATAATAATACAACTTCTGCTGATTTGACGACTCATTTCTAGCAGCTTCTGTCTTTCTTCCACTTTCTGACTTGTGGCCTCAGCAGCTGTCATCACCAGCACTTCATTTATTTTTATCTCCCATCATTCCTCTTTACGTCTCCTGCCTCTTTTATCTCCTCCTTGTAACAGACCCGTGCCCCTCTTGTGTCTCGCCATCTCCACCTCCATCTCCATCTCCATCTCCACCTCCATCTCCACCTCCAGCCTGCCACTCCCTCTCCTAGCCAGGATTGATGCTCCTGCTGGGGTGAGAGTGATGGCGGTGACCATGGAGGATGATTCGTAAACGGGCGAGAGAGAGAGAGAGAGAGAGAGCAAGCGAGAGAGAGAGCAAGCGAGGGTCCGACGCTCACTAATTAAATTCTGCTCCCTCCTCCCGCCAGCAGCAGTCATGAGTGGAGAGCTGAGGAAGTTGGGCAAGAAAATTGGATGAGAAGAAACATCACGAGAGAGAAAGAATAATCGCAACGTTGACTAATTGAATTCAAATGTTGTCCCTGAGATTGGTTAGCGCTTAGTGATCATAAGTTCTTGCATTGATTATCTGCACTATATTAGTGATCCTAAGTTCTTGCATTGATTATCTGCAGTGTATAAGTTGTTAAATTGATTATATGCAGTGTATTAGTGATCCCTAAGTTCTTACATTGATTATCTGCACTGTATTAGTGATCCTAAGTTCTTACATTGATTATATGCAGTGTATTAATGATCCTAAGTTTTTACATTGATTATCTGCAGTGTATTAGTGATCTCTAAGTTCTTACATTGATTATATGCAGTGTATTAGTGATCATAAGTTCTTACATTGATTATCTGCAGTGTATAAGTTGTTAAATTGATTATCTGCACTGTATTAGTGATCCTAAGTTCTAACATTGATTATCTGCACTGTATTAGTGATCCTAAGTTCTTACATTGATTATCTGCAATGTATTAGTGATCCTAAGTTCTTACATTGATTATCTGCAGTGTATTAGTGATCCTAAGTTCTTACATTGATTATCTGCAGTGTATTAGTGATCCTAAGTTCTTACATTGATTATCTGCAGTGTATTAGTGATCCTAAGTTCTTACATTGATTATATGCAGTGTATTAGTGATCCTAAGTTCTTACATTGATTATCTGCACTGTATTAGTGATCCTAAGTTCTTACATTGATTATATGCAGTGTATTAATGATCCTAAGTTTTTACATTGATTATCTGCAGTGTATTAGTGATCTCTAAGTTCTTACATTGATTATATGCAGTGTATTAGTGATCATAAGTTCTTACATTGATTATCTGCAGTGTATAAGTTGTTAAATTGATTATCTGCACTGTATTAGTGATCCTAAGTTCTAACATTGATTATCTGCACTGTATTAGTGATCCTAAGTTCTTACATTGATTATCTGCAATGTATTAGTGATCCTAAGTTCTTACATTGATTATCTGCAGTGTATTAGTGATCCTAAGTTCTTACATTGATTATCTGCAGTGTATTAGTGATCCTAAGTTCTTACATTGATTATCTGCAGTGTATTAGTGATCCTAAGTTCTTACATTGATTATATGCAGTGTATTAGTGATCCTAAGTTCTTACATTGATTATCTGCAGTGTATTAGTGATATCTAAGTTCTTACACTGATTATATGCAGTGTATTAGTGATCCTAAGTTGTTACATTGATTATCTGCACTGTATTAGTGATACTAAGTTCTTACATTGATTATCTGCAGTGTATTAGTGATCCCTAAGTTCTTACATTGATTATCTGCAGTGTATTAGTGATCCCTAAGTTCTTACATTGATTATATGCCGTGTATTAGTGATCTCTAAGTTCTTGCATTGATTATCTGCAGTGTATTAGTGATCCTAAGTTCTTACATTGATTATCTGCACTGTATTAGTGATACTAAGTTCTTACATTGATTATCTGCAGTGTATTAGTGATCTCTAAGTTCTTACATTGATTATATGCAGTGTATTAGTGATCCTAAGTTGTTACATTGATTATCTGCACTGTATTAGTGATCCCCAAGTTATTAAATTGATTATCTGCAGTGTATTAGTGATCCTAAGTTCTTACATTGATTATATGCAGTGTATTAGTGATCCTAAGTTCTTACATTGATTATCTGCACTGTATTAGTGATACTAAGTTCTTACATTGATTATCTGCAGTGTATTAGTGATCCCTAAGTTCTTACATTGGTTAGCTGCAGTGTATTAGTGATCCCTAAGTTCTTACATCGATTGTCTGCACTGTATTAGTGATCCTAAGTTCTTACATTGATTATCTGCAGTGTATTAGTGATCCTAAGTTCTTACATTGATTATCTGCAGTGTATTAGTGATCCTAAGTTCTTACATTGATTATCTGCAGTGTATTAGTGATCCTAAGTTCTTACATTGATTATATGCAGTGTATTAGTGATCCTAAGTTCTTACATTGATTATCTGCAGTGTATTAGTGATATCTAAGTTCTTACACTGATTATATGCAGTGTATTAGTGATCCTAAGTTGTTACATTGATTATCTGCACTGTATTAGTGATACTAAGTTCTTACATTGATTATCTGCAGTGTATTAGTGATCCCTAAGTTCTTACATTGATTATCTGCAGTGTATTAGTGATCCCTAAGTTCTTACATTGATTATATGCCGTGTATTAGTGATCTCTAAGTTCTTGCATTGATTATCTGCAGTGTATTAGTGATCCTAAGTTCTTACATTGATTATCTGCACTGTATTAGTGATACTAAGTTCTTACATTGATTATCTGCAGTGTATTAGTGATCTCTAAGTTCTTACATTGATTATATGCAGTGTATTAGTGATCCTAAGTTGTTACATTGATTATCTGCACTGTATTAGTGATCCCCAAGTTATTAAATTGATTATCTGCAGTGTATTAGTGATCCTAAGTTCTTACATTGATTATATGCAGTGTATTAGTGATCCTAAGTTCTTACATTGATTATCTGCACTGTATTAGTGATACTAAGTTCTTACATTGATTATCTGCAGTGTATTAGTGATCCCTAAGTTCTTACATTGGTTAGCTGCAGTGTATTAGTGATCCCTAAGTTCTTACATCGATTGTCTGCACTGTATTAGTGATCCTAAGTTCTTACATTGATTATCTGCAGTGTATTAGTGATCCTAATTTCTTACATCGATTATCTGCAGTGTATTAGTGATCCCTAAATTCTTACATATATCAAAGGTGAAGTTATAACACTGAAAGACCCTCAGGAAGAGCTGCTTTAAGACATGGCTAGCTAGCTAGCGGCTAACATCCATCTGCAGTGTTTTAGCTACTTCTAAATCACTAATCCTGGTCTCCATGGCGAGAAATAAAGTGAGTTCCTTACAGGTAGCATTATCACTGGAGGACGAGGAATAGCTAAACATGCTTCACTACACACCGTAGGAGGATACAATAGCTCACCGCCGTCACAATGTAAACAAATGCCATGGGTGGATCTACACCTGACATCCACTGTAATGATACCAAGTACAAGAGTGTATCTAGTTGATACTACTATGATTTATGTCAACAAATGTTTATATCTTTTAATTCATATTATGTTTATAAAGTCAGTAAATACGTCCCTGGACACATGAGGACTTTGAATATGACCAATGTATGATCCTGTAACTACTTGGTATCACATCCATACCTAAATGTGTGGTATCATCCAAAACTAATGTCAAGTATCACAGAAGAGAAGAATAAATGATTATTATATTTGAACAGAAGTGTAGATAGAACATGTTAAAACAGAAAAAAGTGAGACACCTACCCTTTACATCAGTATTTCTTAACCATATTATTATTGGTTTATTAGGTATTATATTTTATTGTACGATCCTGTAATTACTTGGTATCGGATCCATACCTAAATGTGTGGTATCATCCAAAACTAATGTCAAGTATCAAAGAAGAGAAGAATAAGTGATTATTACATTTGAACAGAAGTGTAGATAGAACATGTTAAACAGAAAATAAGCAGATATTAACAGTAATGAACATGTACCGTATTTTGCGCCCTGGGTTATAAGCCGTGCCTTCAATGAACGGCATATTTCAAAACTTTGTCCACCTATAAGCCGCCCCGTGTTATAAGCCGCATCTAACTGCGCTAAAGGAATGTCAAAAAAACATTCAGATAGGTCAGTCAAACTTTAATAATATATTAAAAACCAGCGTGATGTGGGCGCGCATGGAGTCGTATATCAACATGGACGGAGCTGCGTGAAAAAAGCCACCCGGCCTCTTCGCGTAAACTTACCTTAACCACTCGCTCATCTTTTCTTCATCCATCCCTTCGAGTTAGCTTTTATGATGACGCCGGCTGGAAAGGTCTCTTTTGGCAAGGTCTTCCTTTTGAATATCACCATGGGTGGAAGTTTCTGGCCATTAGCATGGCACGCTAGAACCACAGTGAAGGATGACTTCTCATTCCCTGTGGTGCGAATATTCACCGTACGTGCTCCCGTTGTATCCACAGTGCGGTTCACAGGAATATCAAAAGTCAGTGGAACCTCGTCCATGTTGATAATGTTCTCTGGCCGGATCTTTTTTTCAGCTATCTTGTTTTTACAATATGCACGGGAAGTAGCCAGCTTTTCTTGAAAGTCTTTAGGCAGTTGCTGTGAAATAGTAGTCCGTGTGCGGATGGAGAGATTGCGTCTTTTCATGAACCGGAAACCTGTCGCTTAGTAGGAGCCATTTTGTGGTCTTTACAGATGTAAACACACAAAGGAAATGAAACGTACGGTAATATCCGCGCGCTTTTTCTTCTTCTACGCGGGCGGGTGGTTGCTTACAGTAGAAGAAGAAGCGCTTCCTGTTCTATGGGGGCGGGTGCTTACCTTGGCGGTTGCTTGCGTAGAAGAAGAAGCACTTCCTCTTCTACGGGGAAAAAAGATGGCGGCTGTTTACCGTAGTTGCGAGACCGAAACTTTATGAAAATGAATCTTAATATTAATCCATATATAAAGCGCACCGGGTTATAAGGCGCACTGTCAGCTTTTGAGTAAATTTGTGGTTTTTAGGTGCGGCTAATAGTGTGGAAAATACGGTAGATTAATAATCTATTTTTTACAGTTTGTCCCTCACAATGTGTAGAAAATAATAGGTGTATAAATGACACAATATGTTACTGCATAGACTAATTAGGAGTCTTTGTTTGTTTACTTACTACTAAAAGACAAGTTGTGTATTTTATTTAAGGACTAAATGACAATAATAAACATATGTTTCATCTACACTAACATTTCTTGTTACAATAAAGACAATAATGACATTTTTTGTGCTCCCCTTAATTTAGAAAAGTATCGAAATACATTTTGGTACCGGTACTAAAATATTGGAATGTCCTTCTTGTCGTCTTCCAGCATGCATGTGTTCCCGCGCTGCATTGGCTGAAAGTCAGTTATTTGGGGACATTAATGCGGCAGAGGAAGGAAGTGAGAGGCTTCAAGTGCCCACGAAGGAAACGAAAGTGAGGATTTCTTTTTGCGAGGCAGCCGCAGTGAATAGCTTTTTTTTTTCTTCTGTGCGCCGCATCCATCACTCTCGGACTCCTGCAGTCCGCTGCAAATGGACGCCTTCCCTCTTACCGCTCCTCTCCCAGGCCCTCGAACGCACCGCGGCAATCACTGTGCATATGTTTGAAGGCATCAGGACTTCCTCTTGTTATATCGTGAGGCGCTACAGGTGGAAAATCACTTTCTCTTTGAGTCTTCTTGTGTTTCTACCCTTCTTGAGACGTGAAGAAGGAAAAGCATCTTCCACATGAGGAGGTGTGAACAAGTGATGACATAAATCAATAACATTGCATCTAATAGACAATGTCTCATGTGTGGTGATATCTATCAAAATTAGGGTGGTCCCAAAAAAGGAGGGATGTTTCAAATTGACTGTGTGTCGCTTTTAAAAGTGCTCCCCCTTCTGGTCAACATATGAAATAACAAGTGTGTACACACATTTGAAGTGCTGCGCCTTGGGTCAACATATGAAATAACAAGTGTGTGTAAGAAATTTAAATTGGCCAAAGTTAATTAAACATTTAAAAAAAAAAAAAAAAGTATATATAGACATACTTAAAGTATATAATGAAGATTAAAAAACAATTACAAACAAACAAAACAAATAATAATAAAACATAACTAAAAGCAGTGTTTTTCTCACAATGTGTCGACTTATTTCTTATAAAGTTGGGAACAATTTCTCATATTCTTTATGTTTTCGTAATATTGCTATATTTTCTCGTGAAATTGTTACTTTTTTAATGTAAAATTATTACTTTTTAATGCAAAATGGTGACATTTGACTTTTATTACAATATTGCCAATTTTTTTGTTGTTTTTGTTTTTTTGAGTAATATGATGACTTTTGTCATCATTTTGCCATGTAAAATTCTGATTATTATTATAATATTGCCAAAATGTTAAAGTTTTCTTATAAAATTGCGTCTTCTGTCTAGTAAAATTACGACTCTTTTCACAATTACCAACATTTTAGGCTTTTCTTGTAAAATTGCGACTGTTATTGAGTAAAATTCCAACTTTTATCATAAAATCGCACAAATGTTCAGATTTCTTGTAAAATTTGGACTTATGTTGAGTAAAATTATGACTATATTGTAATACTGCCAAAATTATAAGTTTTTCTTGTGAAATTGTGACCTTTTTCTTGTGAAATTCCAACTAATTTTTCACAACAAGCTTTTTTATATTTGCATAGTATGTAGATATTATTAATGTTGTAAATACACTTCTTTATATATCTAGAAAGGCTGGTCCTAAAGCGGGAGGCGTTTTTCTCAGGTCTCAAGAAGGTCAAAAATACAAGAATCTGTGTATGTGTGTGTGTGTGTTCTTGTAGTTCTACCCTTCTTGAGACATCAACAAGGAAAAGTAGCTTCCACATGAGGAGGTGTGAACAAGTCATGACATAAATCAATAACATTGCATCTAATAGACAATGTCTCATGTGTGGTGATATCTATCAAAATGAGGGTGGTCCCAAAAAAGGAGGGATGTTTCAAATTGACTGTGTGTCGCTTTTAAAAGTGCTCCCCTTCTGGTCAACATGTGAAATAACAAGTGTGTATACACATTTGAAGTGCTGCGCCTTGGGTCAACATATGAAATAACAAGTGTGTGTAAGAAATTGAAATGCGCCTCCTTTGGCCAAAGTTAATTAAACTTTTTTTTTTAAATAAATATGTACATAGAGACATACTTAAAGTAAATAATGAAGATTAAAAAGCAATTACAAACAAACAAAACAAATAATAACTAAAAGCAGTGTTTTTCTCACAATGTGTCGACTTAATTCTTATAAAGTTGGGAACAATTTCTCATATTCTTTATGTTTTCGTAATATTGCAATATTTTCTCGTGAAATTGTTCCTTTTTTATGTAAAATTATTACTTTTTAATGCAAAACGGTGACATTTGTCATATCAAATTCAGACTTTTATCACACAAAATATTGCCAATTTTTTTGTTGTTTTTGTTTTTTTGAGTAATATGATGACTTTTGCCATCATTTTGCCATGTAAACTTCTGATTATTATTATAACATTGCCAAAATGTTAAAGTTTTCTTATAAAATTGCGTCTTCTGTCTAGTAAAATTACGACTCTTTTCACAATTACCAACATTTTAGGCTTTTCTTGTAAAATTGCGACTGTTATTGAGTAAAATTCCAAACTTTTATAATAATATTGCACAAATGTTCAGATTTATTGTAAAATTTGGACTTATGTTGAGTAAAATTATGACTATATTATAATACTGCCAAAATTATAAGTTTTTCTTGTGAAATTGTGACCTTTTTTCTTGTGAAATTCCAACTAATTTTTCACAACAAGCTTTTTTATATTTGCATAGTATGTAGATATTATTAATGTTGTAAATACACTTCTTTATATATCTAGAAAGGCTGGTACTAAAGCGGGAGGCATTTTTCTCAGGTCTCCAGAAGGTCAGAAATACAAGAATCTGTGTGTGTGTGTTCTTGTACTTCTACCCTTCTTGAGACATCAACAAGGAAAAGTAGCTTCCATATGAGGAGGTGTGAACAAGTTAGGACCGAAACCAATTAAAAACAAAAAAATCAACAACAAATAACAACTAATAGCTTACCTTTTTATATGTTCATAGTATGTATATATTATTAATGTTGTAAACACACATCTTTATATATCGAGAAAGGCTGGTCCTAAAGAGATAGGCATTTTTCTCAGGTCTCAAGAAGGTCAGAAATACAAGAATATGTGTTTGTGCGTGTTCTTGTATTTCTAATCTTCTTCAGACATCAACAAGGAAAAGTAGCTTCCACATGAAGTTAGGACCGAAACCAATTACAAACAAAAAATAAAATAAAAAAACAACTAAAAGCTAACCTTTTTATATTTAAATAGTATGTATATATTATTATTAATTACTCAGTGGCCTAGTACCTACTCAGTGGCCTAGTGGTTAGAGTGTCCGCCCTGAGATCGGTAGGTTGTGAGTTCAAACCCAGGCCGAGTCATACCAAAGACTATAAAAATGGGACCCATTACCTCCCTGCTTGGCACTCAGCATCAAGGGTTGGAATTGGGGGTTAAATCACCAAAAATGATTCCCGGGCGCGGCCACCGCTGCTGCTCACTGCTCCCCTCACCTCCCAGGGGGTGATCAAGGGTGATGGGTCAAATGCAGAGAATAATCTCGCCACACCTAGTGTGTGTGTGACAATCATTGGTGCTTTAACTTTAACTTTAACTTTAATGCTGTAAATACACATCTTTATATATCTAGAATATATCTATACCTGCTCAGTGGCCTAGTGGTTAGAGTGGTTGTGAGTTCAAACCCCGGCCGAGTCATACCAAAGACCATAAAGATGGGAGCCATTACCTCCCTGCTTGACACTCAGCATCAAGGCTTGGAATTGGGGGTTAAATCACCAAAAATGATTCCCGGGCGCGGCCACCGCTGCTGCTCACTGCTCCCCTCACCTCCCAGGGGGTGAACAAGGGGATGGGTCAAATGCGGTGACAATCACTGGTACTTTAACTTCAACTTTAGAAAGGGTGGTCCTAAAGAGGTAGGCATTTCCCGTAGGTCTCCAGAAGGTCAGAAATACACAAATGTGCGTGTGCAGTTTTGCTTCGCTCATCCGTCCCTTAAAGAGACAGATTCATTTCAGTGCCAGGAGGCCAGGGAAGTAGTGATGACGTCCAACCTCTTTATATGGAAATGTGACTTGAGGCATGTACTCCAAAAAAAAACATGTTGCTCGTAAAAACATATATTTAATACAAGCTTTCATCACACACACACACACACACACACACAATGGTGCGTTCAAGTGTCAACAAAGAAACGCTTTCATCGCAGCACGACTTTGTACAATAAAAGCCCTGAAAAGTCCAATGCGATGGATATATTGTGCGGTGATTTTATCCGTCAAACTGTGCCCTTTATTCAGCAAGTAGGACAGAATAATTGCCCCACACAAAAATAGTTAGTTTTATTTATGAAACTGCTCTTTTTGCCCCGCGTTGCCAAGGTAACAGCAGTCTGCGCTAGATTTCTCCGTGTTGCCTCGAAACAAACGCCATGGCGCTCTTTAAATTCTACCGAGCAACAAGAACACAACGTAAGTCTCTGCCGTTATATGACATACCTTTTTTTTTTCCCCCGGTTGACTTTTATGATTAATCACAGTCATCTTTGGAGTGTTAACTACACTGACCATACGTCCTCTTTTCCCCGGACATGTCCGGGCGGAGTTTCTTAAATGCCTCAAATGTCCGGCATGCCGCTGCGTGTATTTTCAATGTACGTTCAGGGTTAAGAAGGGGTTAAAAACAAAACAAACAGCAGCATTGGTGAGGGAGGGGCATAGACAGAGAGAGAGAGAGAGTTATGATAAACGTGCATGCGTCGCCAGGCTCTGCTTTTTATCCATAGATTTATCATGTTTAAGTTGTTATTATCTATAGCAGGGGTGTCAAAAGTGTGCCATTTGCAGCTAATGTTTTAAAGGCCCACGGCACATTCTAAAAATACTATTAAAATAAACAAAAACATAACAAAAGTGAAATAAAAAAGCTTAAAGGTGAAATGTAATTTAGAAAAAGTTGCAATGTTGACTAATAAAACAAAGCTGTTTTTTTTTCTTTCAAACTGTCATTGCTCAAAACATAATATTGAATCAAAATCAATGTTATTATGAATTATTGACCTATCCAAGGTTCCCATTACTTCACATCAAATATTACACTAAGAAAAATATTTTTGGTGGAAGATTTTGCATATTTTGTGTGTTTAGTTTTGTTTGACAAAAAAGGGCGGAAAACAAACAAACAAACAAAAAACAACATAAAAAAAACTAAAACATTTTGAAATGAGGAATAGATGTGAAGTTGATGTAGACTCCAGAGATTGAAATATAAAATGTATGTATGCCCTGGCACACCATTATCATCATTTCATCACCCAAGCAAAAAAAAAACTAGCAGCAGCGATAAAGTTTAGATCCATGAAGGAAAGAAGAAAGTGAATGAATGTTTATAACTGAATACATTTACATATGCATACACAACACATTTGTTTTCTTTTGTATTATTATTTTTTTTAATGAATGAAGTAACGTTTATGACAACCTTTTTCCAAAACACAATATAGAATGTGAGATATAACAGGATAGTGTCGAACACAAACTTCTCAGTGGCCTAGTGGTTAGAGTGTCCGCCCTGAGATCGGTAGGTTGTGAGTTCAAACCCAGGCCGAGTCATACCAAAGACTATAAAAATGGGACCCATTACCTCCCTGCTTGGCACTCAGCATCAAGGGTTGGAATTGGGGGTTAAATCACCAAAAATGATTCCCGGGCGCGGCCACCGCTGCTGCCCACTGCTCCCCTCACCTCCCAGGGGGTGATCAAGGGTGATGGGTCAAATGCAGAGAATAATTTCGTCACACCTAGTGTGTGTGTGACAATCATTGGTACTTTAACTTTAACTTTAACTTTAGAATGTGAGAAATAACAGGATAATGTAGAACACAATATAGAATGTGAGAAATAACAGGATAATGTAGAACACAATATAGAATGTGAGAAATAACAGGATAATGTAGAACACAATATACAATGTGAGATATAACAGGATAATGTAGAACACAATATACAATGTGAGATATAACAGGATAATGCATACATTTGTCATTTTTTTTCAAAACGGTTCCAAAAAAGTGGGACCCCAAAAATTGACTGTGGGACCCCATTTTTATGACTTGATGGGGTCCCTGGGACCCCATTTTGAAAATTCCTAGCGCCAACACTGCTGTCAACAGAGGAGAAAAAGTGCTTTATTTAAATAAATACTCCAGCGCCCCCCGCGACCCCAAAGGGAATAAGCGGTAGAAAATGGATGGATGGATGACGGCGTGGCGCAGTGGAAGAATGGCCGTGCGCGACCCGAGGGTCCCTGGTTCAATCCCCACCTAGTACCAACCTCGTCATGTCCGTTGTGTCCTGAGCAAGACACTTCACCCTTGCTCCTGATGGGTGCTGGTTAGCGCCTTGCATGGCAGCTCCCTCCATCAGTGTGTGAATGTGTGTGTGAATGGGTAAAATGTGGAAGTAGTGTCAAAGCGCTTTGAGTACCTTGAAGGTAGAAAAGCGCTATACAAGTACAGCCCATTTATCATTTATTTATTTATGTTATTTAAAAAGCAAGTTGGAGTTTCATTGGCAAATGTTCACCAAGTCCTGGCCTTGGCACGTTTATATATGTCTTCTTTTTGACATTTCCCAATATGGTCAGCCGAGTGTTAACGTATAGTTCTATGAACATTTATTCTTTTTGCTACTAGCATGTTGTTGAGTTGAAAATGATTGTTCGCCACGCATTTGCTCAGCAACTGGGAACAAAACAAGATTTTTGTCGCTAGCCAGCTAGCATTTCTGTTTTGTTGTGGACTTTTATGATTGATCACAGTTGTCATTGAGGTTCCAAAAAACTGTTCATGGCCAATAAACTCATTTGTATTGTTTTGATAACAATTATATGTAGACACTTTTCATTGGCCTTTTGAAAATGATTGCACATTTTATAGCAGCTATGAAAAAAATAATTTTCTGCGACTAGTTAGCCATCATTTATTTTTCTGTTGAAGGCTTATGATTAATCACAGTCATAATTCAACTTATATTCAATTGAATAGACTGCAAAGACAAGATATTTCATGTTCACACTGGAAAACGTTGTTATTTTTTAGCTCATTTGGAATTTGATGCAAAAAAGCTGGCACAAGTGGCAAAAAAGAGTGAGAAAGTTGAGGAATGCTCATCAAAGACTTATTTGGAACATCCCACAGGTGAACAGGCTAATTGGGAACAGGTGGGTGCCATGATTGGCTATAAAAGCAGCTTCCACGAAATGCTCAGTCGTTCACAAACAAGGACGGGGGCGAGGGTCACCACTTTGTCAACAAATGCCTGAGCAAATTGTTTAAGAACAACATTTCTCAACAAGGAATTTAGGGATTTCACCATCTACGCTCCGTAATATCATCAAAAGGTTCAGAGAATCTGGAGAAATCACTGCATGGTCGAAAACCAACATTGAATGCCCATGACTTTGGATCCCTCAGGTGGTACTGCATCAAAAAGCCACATCCGTGTGTAAAGGATATCACCACATGGGCTCAGGAACACTTCAAAAAACCACTGTCAGTAACGACAGTCGGTCGCTACATCTGTAAGCGCAAGTTAAAACTCTACTATGCAAAGCCAAAGCCATTTATCAACAACACCCAGAAACGCTGCCGGCTAGTTAGCTAACATACTTGTTGGTTTTATTGCAAAACTTGGAATAAAAACAACAATGTCATATATTATTTCTATTTTATTAGATTGATTGACCTCTTATCTACCCGTGCCTGCGGTTTGATTGGTTGATTGCCTTCACGAGCTCGACAGGCGTTGTTTTACGTCACATATCCGCGGTGTTAGTCCTCATCACACACGCTAACGTTAAGACCACAATCATTCCTCTGCAAGTCTGTTGACAAGTCGTCAACAGCCGCAGGTGCAAGGCGAGTCAAGGTTCACTTGTTTGGTTCTCTGATAGAATCCCAGCCATTCATTTCCTGCTTGCCGGCCGTGAAGTCGTCTCCGGGTCAGCCCCGACCCTTTGGGTCTGAGACTCCGTGTAGCTTCAGCGCTTCCGTCAAGGACCTTGTCAAGGTTTGTTTGCGCTCACAGTTTGACTTGTTTGGACAGATTCATCCGAGCAAACTGACATTTCTGCCGGCTTTTGGATCGCGGCGGGAGGTCAGGGATCAACGGTGTGATGCTGATATTTGAGCGGGGGCCCGACAACCACTCAGTGCTCACAACCTTCAAGGAAGTAGACAACAGTCCACAGTCCAACTTCTGGTAAAGTTAGAGACGAGGGTTGTCCCCATTCCAATATTTTAGTACCGGTTGATACTTTTCTAAATAAAGTGGACCACAAAAAACGTCTTTATTGTAACAACAAATGTTAGTGTACATGAAACATTTGTTTATTATTGTCATTTAGTCCTTAAATAAAATAGACAACTTGTCTTTTAGTAGTAAGTAAACAAACAAAGACTCCTAATTAGTCTATGCAGTAACATATTGTGTCATTTATACACCTATTATTTTGTACACTTTATGAGGGACAAACTGTAGAAAATGTACTATTAATCTACTTGTTCATTTACTGTTAATATCTGCTTATTTTCTGTTTGAACATGTTCTATCTACACTTCTGTTCAAATGTAATAATCACTTATTCTTCTCTTCTTTGATACTTGACATTAGTTTTGGATGATACCACACATTTAGGTATGGATGTGATACCAAGTAGTTACAGGATCATACATTGGTCATATTCAAAGTCCTCATGTGTCCAGGGACATATTTACGGAGTTTGTATCGACTAGATACGCTCCTGTACTTGGTATCATTACAGTGGATGTCAGGTGTAGATCCACCCATGGCATTTGTTTACATTGTGACGGTGGTGAGCTATTGTATCCTCCTACGGTGTGTCGTAATGCAGGCCAGGATTAGTGATTAGTAGAAGTAGCTAAAACACCTGGTAAAAAGGTATGTGGTGTTTTTGGACAAAAACCTCACATACCGTTTTAACCAGGTGTCTTTGGAACAAAAGGGCAAAAAATGACAGGAATTGAAGGTAAGTGAGGCTTTTGTCCAAAGACACCTGGTAAAAAGGTATGTGAGGTCTTTGTCCAAAGACACCTGGTAAAACGGTATGAGAGGCTTTTGTCCGTACGTGAGATTTTTGTCCAAAGACACCAAGTTAAAAAGGTACGTGAGATTTTTGTCCAAAGACACCTAGTAAAAAGGTATGTGAGGTTTTAGTCTTTTTGGTGTCTTTGGACAAAAACTTCACATACCTTTTTACCAGGTGTGTTTGGACCAAAAGGGCAAAAAAATACCGGAAGTGAAAGTATGTGAGGTTTTTGTCCAAAGACAACTGGTAAAACGGTATGTGATGTTTGTGTCCAAAGACACCTGGTAAACATTTTTTTTCCTTTTTACCATTTTACCAGGTGTCTTTAGACCAAAACCTCACATACCTTTTTACCAGGTGTCTTTGGACCAAACTCTCACATACCTTTTTACCAGGTGTCTTTGGACCAAACTCTCACATACCTTTTTACCAGCTGTCTTTGGACCAAAACTTCACATACCCTTTTACCAGGTGTCTTTGGATCAAAACCACACATTCCTTTTTACCAGGTGTCTTTGGCCCACGCCTCACATACCTTTTTACCAGGTGTATTTGGACCAAAACCTCACATACCTTTTTACCAGGTGTCTTTGGACCAAAACCTCACATACCTTTTTACCAGGTGTCTTTGGACCAAAACCTCACATACCTTTTTACCAGGTGTCTTTGGACCAAAACCTCACATTCCTTTTTACCAGGTGTCTTTGGACCAAACTCTCACATACCTTTTTACCAGGTGTCTTTGGACCAAAACCTCACATACCTTTTTACCAGGTGTTTTTGGACCAAAACCTCACATACCTTTTTACCAGGTGTCTTTGGACCAAAACCTCACATACCTTTTTACCAGGTGTTTTTGGACCAAAACCTCACATTCTTTTTTACCAGGTGTCTTTGGACCAAAACCGCACATACCTTTTTACCAGGTGTCTTTGGACCAAAACCTCACATACCTTTTTACCAGGTGTCCTTGGACCAAACTCTCACATACCTTTTTACCAGGTGTCTTTTGACCAAAACCTCACATACCTTTTTACCAGGTGTCTTTGGACCACGCCTCACATACCTTTTTACCAGGTATCTTTGGCCCACGCCTCACATACCTTTTTACCAGGTGTCTTTGGATCAAAACCACACATTCCTTTTTACCAGGTGTCTTTGGACCAAACTCCCACATACCTTTTTACCAGGTGTCTTTTGACCAAAACCTCACATTCCTTTTTACCAATTGTCTTTGGACCAAAACCGCACATACCTTTTTACCAGGTGTCTTTGGACCAAAACCTCACATACCTTTTTACCAGGTGTCTTTGGATCAAACTCTCACATACCTTTTTACCAAGGGTCTTTGGACAAAAACCTCACATACCTTTTTACCAGGTGTCTTTGGACCAAACTCTCACATACCTTTTTACCAGGTATCTTTGGACCAAACTCTCACATACCTTTTTACCAGGTGTATTTGGACCAAAACCTCACATACCTTTTTACCAGGTGTCTTTGGACCAAAACCTCACATACCTTTTTACCAGGTGTCTTTGGACCAAAACCTCACATACCTTTTTACCAATTGTCTTTGGACCAAAACCGCACATTACTTTTTACCAGGTGTCTTTGGACCAAACTCTCACATACCTTTTTACCAGGTGTCTTTTGACCAAAACCTCACATACCTTTTTACCAGGTGTCTTTGGACCAAAACCTCACATACCTTTTTACCAGGTGTCTTTGGACCAAAACCTCACATACCTTTTTACCAGGTGTATTTGGACCAAAACCTCACATACCTTTTTACCAGGTGTCTTTGGACCAAAACCTCACATACCCTTTTACCAGGTGTCTTTGGACCAAAACCTCACATATTTTTTTACCAGGTGTCTTTGGACCAAAACCTCACATACCTTTTTACCAGGTGTCTTTGGATCAAAACCTCACATACCTTTTTACCAGGTGTCTTTGGACCAAAACCTCACATTCCTTTTTACCAATTGTCTTTGGACCAAAACCGCACATACCTTTTTAGCAGGTGTCTTTGGACCAAAACCTCACATACCTTTTTACCAGGTGTCTTTGGATCAAACTCTCACATACCTTTTTACCAGGTGTCTTTTGACCAAAACCTCACATACCTTTTTACCAGGTGTCTTTGGCCCACGCCTCACATACCTTTTTACCAGGTGTCTTTGGATCAAAACCACACATTCCTTTTTACCAGGTGTCTTTGGACCAAACTCCCACATACCTTTTTACCAGGTGTCTTTTGACCAAAACCTCACATTCCTTTTTACCAATTGTTTTTGGACCAAAACCGCACATACCTTTTTATAGGTGTCTTCGGACCAAACTCTCACTTACCTTTTTACCAGGTGTCTTTGGACCAAACTCTCACATACCTTTTTACCAGGTGTCTTTGGACCAAAACTTCACATACCTTTTTACCAATTGTCTTTGGACCAAAACCGCACATACATTTTTACCAGGTGTCTTTGGATCAAAACCACACATTACTTTTTACCAGGTGTCTTTGGACCAAACTCTCACATACCTTTTTACCAGGTGTCTTTTGACCAAAACCTCACATTCCTTTTTACCAGGTGTCTTTGGACCAAAACCTCACATACCTTTTTACCAGGTGTCTTTGGACCAAAATCACACATACCTTTTTACCAGGTGTCTTTGGACCAAACTCTCACATACCTTTTTACCAGGTGTCTTTGGACCACGCCTCACATACCTTTTTACCAGGTGTCTTTGGACCAAAACCTCACATACCTTTTTACCAAGTGTCTTTGGACCAAAACCTCACATTCCTTTTTACCAATTGTCTTTGGACCAAAACAGCACATACCTTTTTACCAGGTGTCTTTAGACCAAAACCTCACATACCTTTTTACCAGGTGTCTTAGGACCAAAACCTCACATACCTTTTTACCAGGTGTCTTTGGACCAAAACCTCACATACCTTTTTACCAGGTGTCTTTGGATCAAAATCACACATTACGTTTTACCAGGTGTCTTTGGACCAAACTCTCACATACCTTTTTACCAGGTGTCTTTTGACCAAAACCTCACATACCTTTTTACCAGGTGTCTTTGGATCAAAACCTCACATACCTTTTTACCAGGTGTCTTTGGCCCACGCCTCACATACCTTTTTACCAGGTGTCTTTGGATCAAAACCACACATACCTTTTTACAAGGTGTCTTTGGACCAAACTCTCACATACCTTTTTACCAGGTGTCTTTTGACCAAAACCTCACATACCTTTTTACCAGGTGCCTTTGGACCAAAACCCCACATACCTTTTTACCAGGTGCCTTTTGACCAAAACCTCACATTCCTTTTTACCAGGTGTCTTTGGCCCACGCCTCACATACCTTTTTGCCAGGTGTCTTTTGACCAAAAGGGCAACAAAATGACAGGAAGTGAAGTTATATTAGGTTTTCGTCCAAAGACACCTGGTAGAAAGGTATGTGAGGCCTCTTTGATAAAAAGGTATGTGAGGTTGAACAGACTACTCTGGTAAAAAGGTATGTGCAGAATGTGACTCTTTGTGTGAAAGGCTCAATTAGAAGGCCCTCTGACAGCGCTGACATATTCCCGCTAGAAGGAGATAAAACAACGTTGGTGGTGATTTGTGCCGTCTTCTTTTTCCCTGCTGATTTGTTTCCTGGGCGAGGTGACGGTCTGGATGAATCTGACTTTGAATCGTTAAAAGTTGGTCATTTCGCGCTGATTTACCGGCGCCATCTCAACGAGCTTTGCTGGTAATCAGCCGCAAAAAAAAGTCAAAGAAGGCGAGCTGAGCAGGAAGTGACACACCTGTAAAAGTCCGAGAGGACATAAGCGACTTCCTTTGTTCCGCCTCCTCTCTCTCTCGCTCAATCTTCCCCCGACCATAAAATGGAGTTATTCCGCAGCAGAGCAATCAGTCAGGACCGTGAGAATGCTGCGGTGGCCAGGTGATGACATCAGCAGGTGGAATAAGGCTCCAGGAAGTGAGAAATAGTCTGCATCGCCAAGGTGGGCAATGGGGGGGCCACCGTGGCAGAGCCCCACCACATGCAGGAAATGGCTCGGGTGTCAAATCGTAAGAATTGATGATGTTTGGCCTCACCAGGACTGAAAATGTGTCAATGGATGATAAAACGGACTAAGAACCAAAAATAGTCCAGGTGACCGAAATTTTAACCAACAAGTTCTCTTAATGTACTTTTTGACATTTTGACACATTACTTAATGACTCTCAGTGAGTTATTAAGTAATGTAGAGATACCTTACTGGACTTGGAGCTAGGGCTGTACCAATACCAATCATTTGGTACCGGTACCAAAATGTTTATCGATACATTTCCAAATAAAGGGAACTACGAAAAAATTTCAATTTTGGCTTAATTTTAACAGAACATCTTACAAGACAATAAACAATGTTTCCTATTGCATTCAAAGAACAATTTTAGAAAGTTAAAATATAAATTAAACACTTTGTCTTTTTCTTGTTGCACTCAAAGAACAATTTACAATTTTCCATAATCAAGAATTAGATTAGGACATAATAAAAAAAAGCATAATATTAAATGATTAATAATTTATGGTTGCCACTCCTGGTCTGTGCTTTAAGATAAATACAATTATTAGTAAGTACTAAAAACACAACTATGGATACAAGTACACAGATAAGACATGTAGCAAGTAAACACACTTTTGGTAAAGATACAACACAAATTGTAGCAATTTGTTACCAAATTCAGTCATTTTACTTGCATTAGTTGACGCTAGATGGGCGGTTTTAACTCTGCTAATATTTGCCATCAATCCAAGCAGCTGTGTGCACATCTACGTATCTACGTGTTACATATCTACATGTTATGTATCTGCATGTTATGTATCTGCATGTTACGTATCTACATGTTATGTATCTACATGTTATGTATCTACATGTTATGTATCTACATGTTACATATCTACATGTTACGTATCTACATGTTATGTATCTACATGTTACGTATCTACATGTTACATATCTACATGTTACGTATCTACATGTTATGTATCTACATGTTACGTATCTACATATTACATATCTACATGTTACGTATCTACATGTTATGTATCTACATGTTACGTATCTACATGTTACATATCTACATGTTATGTATCTACATGTTAAGAATCTACATGTTATGTATCTACATGCTACGAATCTACATGTTATGTATCTACATGTTACATATCTACATGCTATGTATCTACATGTTACGTATCTACGTGTTACGTATCTACATGTTACATATCTACATGTTATGTATCTACATGTTACGTATCTACATGTTGCGTATTTACATGTTATGTATCTACATGTTACGAATCTACATGTTATGTATCTACATGTTACATATCTACATGTTACATAACTACATGTTACGTATCTACATGTTATGTATCTACATGCTATGTATATACATGTTATGTATCTACATGTTATGTATCTACATGTTATGTATCTACATGTTACGTATCTACATGTTACGCATCTACATGTTACGTATCTACATGTTATGTATCTGCATGTTACGTATCTACATGTTACGTATCTACATGTTATGTATCTACATGTTACGTATCTGCATGTTACGTATCTACATGTTACGTATCTACATGTTATGTATCTACATGTTACGTATCTACATGTTACGTATCTACATGTTATGTATCTACATGTTACGTATCTGCATGTCACGTATCTACATGTTATGCATCTACATGTTACGTATCTATGTGTTACATATCTACATGTTATGTATCTACATGTTACGTATCTACATGTTACGTATCTACATGTTACGTATCTACATGTTATGTATCTACATGTTACGTATCTACATGTTATGTATCTACATGTTATGTATCTACATGTTACGTATCTACATGTTACGCATCTACATGTTACATATCTACATGTTATGTATCTACATGTTATGTATCTGCATGTTACGTATCTACATGTTATGTATCTACATGTGATGTATCTACATGTTACGTATCTACATGTTACGTATCTACATGTTATGTATCTACATGTTACGTATATGCATGTTACGTATCTACATGTTACGTATCTACATGTTATGTATCTACATGTTGCGTATTTACATGTTATGTATCTACATGTTATGTATCTACATGTTATGTATCTACATGTTATGTATCTACATGTTATGTATCTACATGTTACGTATCTACATGTTACGCATCTACATGTTACATATCTACATGTTATGTATCTACATGTTACGTATCTACATGTTACATATCTACATGTTATGTATCTACATGTTACGTATCTACATGTTACGTATCTACATGTTATGTATCTACATGTTATGTATCTACATGTTATGTATCTACATGTTACATATCTACATGTTATGTATCTACATGTTACGTATCTACATGTTACATATCTACATGTTATGTATCTACATGTTACGTATCAACATGTTACATATCTACATGTTATGTATCTACATGTTACATATCTACATGTTATGTATCTACATGTTACGTATCTACATGTTACATATCTACATGTTATGTATCTACATGTTACATATCTACATGTTATGTATCTACATGTTACATATCTACATGTTATGTATCTACATGTTACGTATCAACATGTTACATATCTACATGTTATGTATCTACATGTTACATATCTACATGTTATGTATCTACATGTTACGTATCTACATGTTACATATCTACATGTTATGTATCTACATGTTACATATCTACATGTTATGTATCTACATGTTACATATCTACATGTTATGTATCTACATGTTACGTATCTACATGTTACATATCTACATGTTATGTATCTACATGTTACATATCTACATGTTATGTATCTACATGTTACATATCTACATGTTATGTATCTACATGTTACATATCTACATGTTACATACCTACATGTTATGTATCTACATGTTATGTATCTATATGTGCACAACAGGGGAGCTGGTTAACTTATGAGAGTAGTGTACGTGTGTTTGTGAGAATGTCAACATGTTGTCTGAGTGATGTCAGTGAGTGAGTGGGCGAGTACAGAGAGAGAGAGGTAGTGCGTGCACTGCGCAGTAGAGTGATGAATGGGTCCGGTTGTGTCCTGCAAAACTAATCAGAATCAGAATCAGAATCAGAAATAATAAAGCAACCAGTAGAGCTGAGCAGACCCATCGCGGGGTAAAGTTTACTGAAGGGAACGTCTGTCCCTGTGCTCCTCTGCTACAGTCTGCACCGGAGCCGGACAGCAGGACAAGTGTAACAACTACATTATTACCTGTCACTCTTTATAACTCCTTGTGCAGATTTGAACGCTTATTATTTAAATGTTGTGCTCCACGTTGCTAAGCTAATGCTAATGTCCTTCATTGGGCTTTAAAAAAAAAAAAACATTAATTCTGCCTAGCAACAAGAAAGACACATATGCTAGCGAGCTAACATCTCTTGTCAATTTTAAGAAAGTTGTATATTTATTTACCTTTTCAGTCTTTTACTGTGATTGTGGGACACAAAGTTGCTTGTAATCAGTTGATTTGGACTTGTTTGTGTAATGACGGCTAACAGGAAGTGGCGCACCTGTAGAAAAGCAGGTTGTGTGCAGGAATTAAAGGTGTTGCATCGTCTGGGTGTTGACAAGGTGTCCAGAAGAGTGTCTTTATGGCCCCGGGGGGGACGCTGATAAGCCATTGTCGGGCCTGGCTGTTTGCACAAAAGACTTTTTCATTACGGAGCGCTACGAGCTGAAGATCATTCTTCACCTGGGATCACGCAGGAGAGATTTCTCAAAATGTCAACCGCTCGCTGTGATTGCTCGGCGTGATACAGCCGTCGCATTCTGGTGAGGCCCGGATTTACCGAGGGGCTCACGGTCCTACCATGCGCAGGAATCCTGCTTAAAGGTCCCCCGTCAGACTCTGTTGCACGTTTGTTTATGCTAACGTAGCGGCTGTTAGCGCCCAGAGTGATAATAACTATCCATCCATCCATCCATCTTCTTCCGCTTATCCGAGGTCGGGTCGCGGGGGCAGCAGCCTAAGCAGGGAAGGCCAGACTTCCCTCTCCCCAGCCACTTCGTCCAGCTCCTCCCGGGGGATCCCGAGGCGTTCCCAGGCCAGCCGGGAGACATAGTCTTCCCAACGTGTCCTGGGTCTTCCCCGCGGCCTCCTACCGGTCGGACGTGCCCTAAACACCTCCCTAGGGAGGCGTTCGGGTGGCATCCTGACCAGATGCCCGAACCACCTCATCTGGCTCCTCTCGATGTGGAGGAGCAGAGGCTTTACTTTGAGCTCCTCCCGGATGGCAGAGCTTCTCACCCTATCTCTAAGGGAGAGCCCCGCCACCCGGCGGAGGAAACTCATTTCGGCCGCTTGTACCCGTGATCTTGACCTTTCGGTCATAACCCAAAGCTCATGACCATAGGTGAGGATGGGAACGTAGATCGACCGGTAAATTGAGAGCTTTGCCTTCCGGCTCAGCTCCTTCTTCACCACAACGGATCGATACAGCGTCCGCATTACTGAAAACGCCGCACCGATCCGCCTGTCGATCTCACGATCCACTCTTCCCTCACTCGTGAACAAGACTCCGAGGTACTTGAACTCCTCCACTTGGGGCAAGATCTCCTCCCCAACTCGGAGATGGCACTCCACCCTTTTCCGGGCGAGAACCATGGACTCGGACTTGGAGGTGCTGATTCTCATCCCAGTCGCTTCACACTCAGCTGCGAACCGATCCAGTGAGAGCTGAAGATCCTGGCCAGATGAAGCCATCAGGACCACATCATCTGCAAAAAGCAGAGACCTAATCCTGCAGCCACCAAACCGGATCCCCTCAACGCCTTGACTGCGCCTAGAAATTCTGTCCATAAAAGTTATGAACAGAATGGGTGACAAAGGGCAGCCTTGGCGGAGTCCAACCCTCACTGGAAACGTGTCCGACTTACTACCGGCAATGCGGACCAGGCTCTGACACTGATCATACAGGGAGCGGACTGCCACAATCAGACAGTCCGATACCCCATACTCTCTGAGCACTCCCCACAGGACTTCCCGAGGGACACGGTCGAATGCCTTCTCCAAGTCCACAAAACACATGTAGACTGGTTGGGCAAACTCCCATGCACCCTCAAGGACCCTGCCGAGAGTATAGAGCTGGTCTACAGTTCCACGACCAGGACGAAAACCACACTGTTCCTCCTGAATCCGAGGTTCGACTATCCGGCGTAGCCTCCTCTCCAGTACACCTGAATAGACCTTACCGGGAAGGCTGAGGATAATAACTATAACTACCAAATAATCATGAACTTAGAATGGAATGGCAGCAACACATTGCAAACATGGCCTTTCCTTTTAACAACACTCAGTAAATGGACTACAGGCAGGCCAGTCTAGTACCCACACTCTTTTACTATGAAGCCACGCTGTTGTAACACATGGCTTGGCATCGTCTTGCTGAAATAAGCAGGGGCGTCCATGATAACAACATATGTTGCTCCAAAAGCTGTATGTACCTTTCAGCATTAATGGTGCCTTCACAGATGTGTAAGTTACCCATGTCTTGGCCACTAATACACCCCCATACCATCACACATGCTGCCTTTTACACTTTGCGCCTAGAACAATCCGGATGGTTCTTTTCCTCTTTGGTCCGGAGGACACCACGTCCACAGTTTCCAAAAACAATTTGAAATGTGGACTCGTCAGACCAAAGAACACTTTTCCACTTTGCATCAGTCCATCTTAGATGAACTCTGGCCCAGTGAAGCGTTTCTGGGTGTTGTTGATAAATGGCTGTGGCTTTGCATAGTAGAGTTTTAACTTGCACTTACAGATGTAGCGACCAACTGTAGTTACTGACAGTGGTTTTCTGAAGTGTTCCTGAGCCCATGTGGTGATATCCTTTACGCACTGATGTCGCTTTTTGATGCAGTAGCGCCTGATGGATCAAAGGTGTGTAATATCATGGCTTACGTGCAGTGATTTCTCCACATTCTCTGAACCTTTTGATGATATTACGGAGCGTAGATGGTGAAATCCCTCAATTCCTTGCTTGAGAAATGTTGTTCTTAAACAATTTGCTCAGGCATTTGTTGACAAAGTGGTGACCCTCGCCCCGTCCTTGTTTGTGAATGACTGAGCATTTCATGGAAGCTACTTTTATACCCAATCATGGCACCCACCTGTTCCCAATTAGCCTGTTCACCTGTGGGATGTTCCAAATAAGTCTTTGATGAGCATTCCTCAATTTTTTCAGTCTTTTTTGCAAAAAAACGAATCAAAAACAAATCAGTCTAAGCCTGGGTCCCTGGAGAGGGGGTCCAGTTTGAGGCCAAGGGGGAAAAAACTCATAGCCATAGCACACATAAGCATGTTGTAAGAGGGAATATCAAAGAACACAAAGGACATTAAAGACATTAAAAGAGTAGCGCTGATGCAACCAGCCATTTCTACATACAGCTACAAAAGTAAAAACAGCAACAACAAAAACATACACACTGTGGTGGTCTCTGCGGTGTTCCACACCATTGTCAGCTAGGGTGGAGGGGGGGGAGCATGGCCCAACAAAGCAACCGAGAGAGCCAACTCCACCCTCGGCCGCCCACCAACTCTAGGCCAGTGTCCAGTCTGCATGGGTGAGTGAGGATACGTCCAGGGAGACTGAGGTGTCCGTCCCGGCGCTCAGGCACCAGCTCCGCAGTCCTGTCGCTTCATCCGTGTCTCCTCCGGTCTCTCCAAACGGACTCTGGTGTGGCAGAGACCCAGCAGCTGGTCTCCATGGCCGAAAGGCCAAAAGGAAGCTGCACTGTTAGCGTAATGGAAAGGTGACGACGAGGTCCTGACCTTCTCTCAGTATCCTGGACTAAGTCATTAAGGCTCTTGGACTATGTCAATAAGTCTTTAGCACGTTTCCCTTAGGCCAAAGGCAACATCCTGACTTGTATTCAGTCCACTTCCGTTTTCTTTGTTCTGCAGGCTTTGTTGTGAAGATTGTAAGAGTCGTGCCCTCACAATACTCTTGATCCTGCCTCCTTCTACTCGGTAAATACCAATTCAAGTCCTTCTTAACGGCCTCTTTAGGACCTAATGAAGACAACGGGGCTGTTCCTCACAATCATTTGGCGTAATCCTCTTCATTCTGGCACAGTATTTACATCCGGGCTCCAACATTCCTTTTGTCTTCCCAGCCAGTCGGGATCATTCAGGACATTTTGACGCCAGGCGAGGTTTTGGCCGGCCTCTAGGGGGTTCTTGTTGCTTTGAGCCGTAATGAAGAGCAATATGTCGCCGGCCATATGGCAGCCGTGGCGATGTCGGAGCCGGTCGACGCCAGCTGGGACTGAACGTCCTCTTCATTTGTGTCCCCTTGGATGCAAACTAAATGGAAACCAGCGTCCTTGTTTTTGTAACGACCTCGGCCTCTAAAGCATAAATGCATACATTATATATATATATATATATATATATATATATATATAAATATAAACAAGGAAACAATATCATATTTGTGTTCTGTTTGTCATATTGTAGCTATTATTTCCTCCCATGTGAATCAGACTCAGAAATACTTTAATAATTCCTGAGGGGAAATTAAGATTTTCAGCAAAATCCCATTCAGGATCAGACAAACATTACAGGGAGACAGAACAGGATCAAACATTACAGGGAGACAGAACAGGATCAAATATTACAGGGAGACAGAACAGGATCAAACATTACAGGGAGACAGAACATGATCAAACATTACAGGGAGACAGAACAGGATCAAACATTACAGAGAGACAGAACAGGATCAAATATTACAGGGAGAGAGAAGAGGATCAAACATTACAGGGAGACAGAATAGGACAAAACATTACAGGGAGACAGAACAGGATCAAACATTACAGGGAGACAGAACAGGATCAAACATTACAGGGAGACAGAGCAGGATCAAACATTACATGGAGACAGAACAGGATCAAACATTACAGGGAGAGGAGACAGAACATGATCAAACATTACAGGGAGACAGAACAGGATCAAAAATTACAGGTAGACAGAACATGATCAAACATTACAGGGAGACAGAACAAGATTAAACATTACAAGGAGACAGAACACGATCAAACATTACAGGGAGACAGAACAGGATCAAACATTACATGGAGACAGAACATGATCAAACATTACAGGGAGACAGAGCAGTATCAAACATTACATGGAGACAGAACAGGATCAGACATTACAGGGAGACAGAACAGGATCAAAAATCACAGGGAGACAAAAAAGGATCAAACATTACAAGGAGACAGAACATGATCAAACATTACAGGGAGACTGAAGAGGATCAAACATTACAGGGAGACAGAATAGGATCAAACATTACAGGGAGACATAACAGGATCAAACATTACAGGGAGACGGAACATGATCAAACATTACAGGGAGACAGAACAGGATCAAACATTACAGGGAGACAGAACAGGATCAAACATTATAGGGAGACAGAACATGATCACTCCCTAGATCCCGGCCGAGTCATACCAAAGACTATAAAAATGGGACCCATTACCTCCCTGCTTGGCACTCAGCATCAAGGGTTGGAATTGGGGGTTAAATCACCAAAAAATTATTCCCGGGCGCGGCCACCGCTGCTGCCCACTGCTCCCCTCACCTCCCAGGGGGTGATCAAGGGTGATGGGTCAAATGCAGAGAATAATCTCGCCACACCTAGTGTGTGTGTGTCATTGGTACTTTAACTTTAACTTTAACTTTAGAGGGGGGGGGGGGGGGTTACCCACATATGCGGTCCTCTCCAAGGTTTCTCATAGTCATTCACATCGACGTCCCACTGGGGTGAGTTTTTCCTTGCCCTTATGTGGACTTTGTACCGAGGATGTCGTTGTGGCTTGTGCAGCCCTTTGAGACACTTGTGATTTAGGGCTATATAAATAAACATTGATTGATTGATTGATTGAATCATTACATGGAGACAGAACAGGATCAAACATTACAGGGAGACAGAACATGATCAAACATTACAAGGAGACAGAACAGGATCAAACATTACAGGGAGACAGAACAGGATCAAACATTACAGGGAGACAGAACAGGATCAAACATTACAGGGAGACAGAACAGGATCAAACATTACAAGGAGACAGAACACGATCAAACATTACAGGGAGACAGAACAGGATCAAACATTACAGGGAGACAGAACAGGATCAAACATTACAGGGAGACAGAACAGGATCAAACATTACAGGGAGACATACCAGTATCAAACATTACAGGGAGACAGAACAGGATCAAACATTACAGGGAGACAGAACATGTTCAATCATTACAGGGAGACAGAACCGGATCAAATATTACAGGGAGACATAACAGGATCAAACATTACAGGGAGACATAACAGGACCAAACAATACAGGGAGACATAACAGTATCAAACATTACAGGGAGACAGAACAGGATCCAACATTACAGGGAGACAGAACCGGATCAAACATTACAGGGAGACAGAACAGGATAAAATACTACAGGGAGACAGAACATGATCAAACATTACATGGAGACAGAACATGATCAAACATTACAGGGAGACAGAGCAGTATCAAACATTACATGGAGACAAAACAGGATCAGACATTACAGGGAGACAGAACAGGATCAAACATTACAGGGAGACACAACAGGATCAAACATTACAGGGCGACAGAACAGGATCAAACATTACAGGGAGACATGACAGGATCAAACATTAAAGGGAGACAGAACAGGATCAAACATTACAGGGAGACAGAACATGATCACTCCCTAGAGGGGGGGGGGGTTACCCACATATGCGGTCCTCTCCAAGGTTTCTCATAGTCATTCACATCGACGTCCCACTGGGGTGAGTTTTTCGTTGCCCTTATGTGGGCTTTGTACCGAGGATGTCGCTGTGGCTTGTGCAGCCCTTTGAGACACTTGTGATTTAGGGCTATATAAATAAACATTGATTGATTGATTGATTGAATCATTACAGGGAGACAGAACAGGATCAAACATTACAGGGAGACAGAACATGATCAAACATTACAGGGAGACAGAACAGGATCAAACATTACAGGGAGACAGAACAGGATCAAACATTACAGGGAGACAGAACAGGATCAAACATTACAGGGAGACAGAACAGGATCAAACATTACAGGGAGACATACCAGTATCAAACATTACAGGGAGACAGAACAGGATCAAACATTACAGGGAGACAGAACATGTTCAATCATTACAGGGAGACAGAACCGGATCAAATATTACAGGGAGACATAACAGGATCAAACATTACAGGGAGACATAACAGGACCAAACAATACAGGGAGACATAACAGGATCCAACATTACAGGGAGACAGAACAGGATCCAACATTACAGGGAGACAGAACAGGATCAAACATTACAGGGAGACAGAACAAGACCAAACATTACAGGGAGACAGAACAGGACCAAACATTACAGGGAGACAGAACAGGATCAAACATTACAGGGAGACAAAAGAGGATTGCTGACGGGTCTGCCAACTTCTGGTGCCCCTTACAAAAAAGGTGAGAAACAGGTAAACTGTCACTGGGTCCCTGGAGAGAGGGTCCAGTTTGAGACCAAGGGGAAGAAACCCTCATAGCCATAGCACACATGCACATAATGTTTGCATGCATGCTTTAGAGCCCCTGCCTTGAAATCCAATAATGTTTGCCTTGGTGCCTTAAAATATAAGCCCTCCTTTAAGCAACACTTGGCTTGACCTTAAAAAGTTCAAATTGGAGGCGTGTTATGTCCAGTCTCATTTTCTCACACTTCTGAGTCTCATCTGCAATACAACACTGTACACTTTGGCACGACGTTGCAACTGCAAGACGTTGGACGGCAGCGGTGCGTGGGCGTGTCGTGTACTGTTGAAAGTGCCAGTCGAGTCGTTCGCTGCGCCCTACAAAGTGTTTGAACTGTAAGTGTTGCGCCCAGCTGTTTGATTGCAACGTGCGCCTTAGTTGTCGTTTTGATCGCCACGTTTGGTGGCGTTGAAATGTTAATCACAAAATGCTAATCAGTAGCATGTTTATGGCTTATCCCAAGCAAATTAGCATCGAGCTAGATGATTGTGAGGGCGTTCTTTTAAGACTGCTGGTTGCACTGACGGTCTATTGTGCATGTTTGTTATCACTCCTCAAAAGGTTCGAGCTGGTGTGTGCATGTCTGGCCTCGGTGAGGGTGACCACTAACCACGGTGCAGGTGCAGCTAGCAGAGTGTGGCGCATGTGCCAACCAGGAACAGACGGTCTGGTCCTCGGTTAGTCCGGGTCAGTGGCTGAGAGTCCAGCCTGAGAGAACCTGCTGGGTGGACAGACGCACGGAGGAGACAAATGGGGCCGTGGCCATCGCCCCCGGGGTGGGAGGCGGGGACGGGCATCTGACCAGGTCAAAGGTCGAGTCGTCTAGCCGCATGTGGCGATCATTTGAGGCAGAGAGTGAGGACACCCTGAACTTCCAAATGCATGTTTCTTCTTTTTTTCAGCATTCTTGCGTCAGGACTCTTATCTGTAAGCATTTTCGCCATTTTGGGTCAGGAAGCCGAAGAAAAAATGGGTTCTTGACCTACAGACCTGACTTTACCATTTGGACTGGACTACACTTGAAAAGGGTTCTTGCTTCAAAATAGTCATTATTAATTTTTTTTTTTTTTTAAGAAAACAGCTTGAAAATTGTGATTACTGCTGCTAAAGTGCCGAATAGAAACTCATTTGTTTACCTGCCTTAGATCCGTCTGTTCTTGTTATCCAAAGATAGACTTTTTTTTAAATCACAAAGTCATGACCCGAACCCTATATATATATATATATATATATATATATATATATATATATATATATATATATATATATGTATGTGTGGGAAAAAAATCACAAGACTATTTCATCTCTACAGGCCTGTTTCATGAGGGGGGGTACCCTCAATCATCAGGAGATTTTAATGGGAGCATTCGCATACCATGGTTTATATAGGGCACAGAGTGGGTGGGTACAGGCTGGCCTAGGGGCGTGGTGATTGACTCATGTGTTACCTAGGAGGTGTTTCCGTCTGTGGCGGCATGCTGTTACAATTTCGCTGCGCTTGTTGAGGGATGACAGGTCTGGACGGTAAATAATAAACAGTTTCTCTTTCAAGCATAGGTTGCATCTTTTATTACCACTATTGTAAGGTGTGCTGGATGCAAGAATTTGCCATGTTATTGAATATTCAACATTATTGTCTTTGAGGTCCCAAATGTGTTTGCTGAGTTCTGTGGTATTCCGCAGGTTTTGGTTCCTGAAAGAAGCCTTGTGATTGTTCCATCTGGTTTTCAACTCTCCTTCAGTTAATCCTACATATGTGTCGGATGTGTTAATGTCCTTGCGTATTACCTTAGATTAGTGACTGCACGTCACTGATATATATATATATATATATATATATATATATATATATATATATATATACACCCGGCCCACAGCCAAATTCCTTCATCCAATGTCCCAATGTGGCCTCCAAATACATTTAAACATGACTTTGTTTTTACAAACATATAAAGATGACTTGAAATGGTGACGCCAACGGCTCGAGTGCCGAATAGAAACATGTACTACTTCCCTTTACCCTCTCTTTTTACAACAGTACTTTTTGTCCTACCATCCACCATAAATGGCATCTTTTTTTTTTTTTTTTACATTTTCCTTCCCTCATATCATAACAGTTTGATTAAAACCCGACTTTAACGGTATCCACTGTCATAAACAGTTGGAGGCTGCTTTGCATTTGATATCACAATGTTTTGATTTGAAGACGCTGGCTCATTAAGCGGAGAAAGAAAGGGGGGCGGGGGGGTTGTTCATTTTAGTGTACACTTGAGATAATCCCCTGCCAAGAGGGCTTTTGTGATTTTATGCAAAGTAAAATTGAACAAGAAAACAGCGATGATTACATCCTATGGATGTCACTTGTTTTGTGTACAAAAGACTTAATTAAACAATAGAATCACTTTATTTGGGGAAGACTCTATTGCATATCCATCATTGGGTCTGATAGTTTGGTGCAGGTTCCCCACAAGCCCCACCAACAAGAACCAAGGCAACTATGGAGATTTAAGACGGTGAACAAGCGTGAAGATGCAAGTCGGGCTAATTAGCGCCTTGTTCTTGCTGAAGGAGCCCCGCTAGAGAGACTTGTTTACCAGACCATCTACATGCTGAGCACTTAGCCCGGCTCCCCCCCCCCACCAGAGGAAATGATCCAGCTTGCATCTCATACATAAACATCCATGTTTGACCTCCCAGCCCGCCATTGGCTGCGAGGGCTCACGTCTTCGGCATTGAGCGGCGTCTGGCGGGTCGGAGAACCTGAGGAACGCAGATAGCGATGACCAGGCTCTACCATCTGGGAATAACTAACGATAAACTTGTCATAAAACAGAACTGAATACTGTGGAACTAGCACCGCAAAGAACAACAGGAAACCAGGACTCCCAGCGGCCATCTTGGTCAGGGCAACTGTCGCATTAAATGCAATGCATTTACAATGAAAACAAATCAAACAAATTTAATGTGCAGGCATGTGATTTTTCCGTTTATAGCCGGAAATCTGTCTATTTCGTCTCTGTAGAAATATTTTAAAAATATTTTCAGTTTTTCTGACCTACAATGGAATCAGCGTTTGTTCTCTCAACTTAACTGTTTGTTTTACTAGCATCTGTGACAATAATAACAACAGAAGAGGTCATTAAAACACACACTAACTGCTGCCATAAGTGAGGGGAATAACTAACAACAAACTTGTCATAAAACAGAACTGTGGGGCTCACACTGCAAAGAACAACAGGAAAACCAGGACTCCCAGTGTCTATGTGGTGGCCATCTTGGTTAGGGCAACAGTCACATTAAATGCAATGCATTTACGATGAAAACAAATCAAAACCTGCTTATTTGTCAAACAATTTTAATCGTGCAATTGTTCCGTCTATAGTCGGAAATCCGTCTATTTCATCTCTGTAAAAATATAAAAAAATATTTTCCGTTTTTTTCAGACCTACAATGCCATCAGCGTTTTGCTCTCTCTACTTAACTGTTTGTTTTACTAGCATCTGTGACAATAATTACAACACAAAAGGTCATTAAAAACACACACTAAGTGAGGGGAATAACTAACAATAAACTTGTCATATAACAGAACTGTCTAGTGTGGAACCAGCACCGCAAAGTACAACAGGAAACCAGGACTCCCAGCGTCTATGTGGTGGCCATCTTGGTTAGGGCAACTGTCGCTTTAAATGCAATGCATTTACAATGAAAACAAATCAAACAATTTTAATGTGCAGGCATGTGATTTTTCCGTCTATAGTCGGAAATCCGTCTATTTCGTCTCTGTAGAAATATTTTAAAAATATTTTCAGTTTTTCTGACCTACAATGCGATCAGCGTTTGTTCTCTAAACTGAACTGTTTGTTTTACTAGCATCTGTGACAATAATAACAACAGAAGAGGTCATTAAAACACACACTAACTGCTGCCATAAGTGAGGGGAATAACTAACAATAAACTTGTCATAAAACAGAACTGTGGGGCTCACACTGCAAAGAACAACAGGAAAACCAGGACTCCCAGTGTCTATGTGGTGGCCATCTTGGTTAGGGCAACAGTCACATTAAATGCAATGCATTTACAATGAAAACAAATCATAACCTGCTTATTTGCCAAACAATTTTAATCGTGCAATTGTTCCGTCTATAGTCGGAAATCTGTCTATTTCATCTCTGTAAAAATATTAAAAAAAAATTTCCGTTTTTTCAGACCTACAATGCCATCAGCGTTTGTTCTCTCTACTTAACTGTTAGTTTTACTAGCATCTGTGACAATAATTACAACACAAAAGGTCATTAAAAACACACACTAAGTGAGGGGAATAAATAACAATGAACTTGTCATAAAACACAACTGTGAGACTAGCGCACTAAAGTACAACAGGAAATCAGGACTCCCTATGTCTATGTGGCGTCCATCTTGGTTAGGGCAACAATCGCATTAAATGCAATGCATTTACAATGAAAACAAATCATAACCTGCTTATTTGTCAAACAATTTAAATCATGCAATTGTTCCGACTATAGTCGGAAATCCGTCTATTTCATCTTTGTAAAAATATAAAAAAATATTTTCGGTTTTTTCAGACCTACAATGCCATCAGCGTTTGCTCTCTCTACTTAACTGTTTGTTTTACTAGCATCTGTGACAATAATTACAACACAAAAGGTCATTAAAAACACACACTAAGTGAGGGGAATAACTAACAATAAACTTGTCATAAAACACAACTGTGAGACTAGCGCCGCAAAGAACGAACAGGAAATCAGGACTCCCTATGTCTATGTGGCGGCCATCTTGGTTAGGGCAACAATCGCATTAAATGCAATGCATTTACAATGAAAACAAATCATAACCTGCTTATTCGTCAAACAATTTAAATCATGCAATTGTTCCGACTATAGTCGGAAATCAATCTTTTTCATCTTTGTAAAAATATAAAACAAATATTTTCCGTTTTTTCTGACCTGCAATGCCATCAGCGTTTGCTCTCTCTACTTAACTGTTAGTTTTACTAGCATCTGTGACAATAATTACAACACAAAAGGTCATTAAAAACACACACTAAGTGAGGGGAATAACTAACAATGAACTTGTCATAAAACACAACTTTGAGACTAGCGCCGCAAAGAACAACAGGAAATCAGGACTCCCTATGTCTATGTGGCGGCCATCTTGGTGAGGGCAACAATCGCATTAAATGCAATGCATTTACAATGAAAACAAATCATAACCTGCTTATTTGTCAAACAATTTTAATCATGCAATTGTTCCGTCTATAGTCGGATATCCATCTTTTTCATCTCTGTAAAAATATAAAAAAATATTTTCTGTTTTTTTCTGACCTGCAATGCCATCAGTGTTTGCTCTCTCTACTTAACTGTTAGTTTTACTAGCATCTGTGACAATAATTACAACACAAAAGGTAATTAAAAACACACACTAAGTGAGGGGAATAACTAACAATGAACTTGTCATAAAACACAACTGTGAGACTAGCGCAGCAAAGAACAACAGGAAATCAGGACTCTCTATGTCTATGTGGCGGCCATCTTGGTTAGGGCAACAGTCGCATTAAATGCAATGCATTTACAATGAAAACAAATCATAACCTGCTTATTTGTCAAACAATTTAAATCATGCAATTGTTCCGACTATAGTCGGAAATCAATCTTTTGCATCTTTGTAAAAATATAAAACAAATATTTTCCGTTTTTTCAGACCTACAATGCCATCAGCGTTTGCTCTCTTTACTTAACTGTTTGTTTTACTAGCATCTGTGACAATAATTACAACACAAAAGGTAATTAAAACACACACTAAGTGAGGGGAATAACTAACAATGAACTTGTCATAAAACACAACTGTGAGACTAGCGCCGCAAAGAACAACAGGAAATCAGGACTCCCTATGTCTATGTGGCGGCCATCTTGGTTAGGGCAACAGTCGCATTAAATGCAATGCATTTACAATGAAAACAAATCATAACCTGCTTATTTGTCAAACAATTTAAATCATGCAATTGTTCCGACTATAGTCGGAAATCAATCTTTTTCATTTCTGTAAAAATATAAAACACCTATTTTCCGTTTTTTCAGACCTATAATGCCATCAGCGTTTGCTCTCTCTACTTAACTGTTAGTTTTACTAGCATCTGTGACAATAATTACAACACAAAAGGTCATTAAAAACACACACTAAGTGAGGGGAATAACTAACAATGAACTTGTCATAAAACACAACTGTGAGACTAGCGCCGCAAAGAACAACAGGAAATCAGGACTCCCTATGTCTATGTGGCGGCCATCTTGGTTAGGGCAACAATCGCATTAAATGCAATGCATTTACAATGAAAACAAATCATAACCTGCTTATTTGTCAAACAATTTAAATCATGCAATTGTTCCGACTATAGTCGGAAATCAATCTTTTGCATCTTTGTAAAAATATAAAACAAATATTTTCCGTTTTTTCAGACCTACAATGCCATCAGCGTTTGCTCTCTTTACTTAACTGTTTGTTTTACTAGCATCTGTGACAATAATTAAAACAAAAAAGGTAATTAAAACACACACTAAGTGAGGGGAATAACTAACAATGAACTTGTCATAAAACACAACTGTGAGACTAGCGCCGCAAAGAACAACAGGAAATCAGGACTCCCTATGTCTATGTGGCGGCCATCTTGGTTAGGGCAACAGTCACATTAAATGCAATGCATTTACAATGAAAACAAATCAAAACCTGCTTATTTGCCAAACAATTTTAATCGTGCAATTGTTCCGTCTATAGTCGGAAATCAATCTTTTTCATTTCTGTAAAAATATAAAACACCTATTTTCCGTTTTTTCAGACCTGCAATGCCATCAGCGTTTGCTCTCTCTACTTAACTGTTAGTTTTACTAGCATCTGTGACAATAATTACAACACAAAAGGTCATTAAAAACACACACTAAGTGAGGGGAATAACTAACAATGAACTTGTCATAAAACACAACTGTGAGACTAGCGCCGCAAAGAACAACAGGAAATCAGGACTCCCTATGTCTATGTGGCGGCCATCTTGGTTAGGGCAACTGTCGCTTTAAATGCAATGCATTTACAATGAAAACAAATCAAACAATTTTAATGTGCAGGCATGTAATTTTTCCGTCTATAGTCGGAAATCCGTCTATTTCGTCTCTGTAGAAATATTTTAAAAATATTTTCAGTTTTTCTGACCTACAATGCCATCAGCGTTTATTCTCTCTACTTAACTGTTTGTTTTACTAGCATCTGTGACAATAATAACAACAGAAGAGGTCATTAAAACACACACTAACTGCTGCCATAAGTGAGGGGAATAACTAACAATAAACTTGTCATAAAACAGAACTGTGGGGCTCACACTGCAAAGAACAACAGGAAACCAGGACTACCCATGTCTATGTGGTGGCCATCTTGGTTAGGGCAACAATCACATTAAATGCAATGCATTTACAATGAAAACAAATCAAAACCTGCTTATTTGTCAAACAATTTTAATCGTGCAATTGTTCCGTCTATAGTCGGAAATCTGTATTTTTCATCTCTGTAAAAATAAAAAAATTATATTTTCCGTTTCTTCTGACCTACAGTGCCATCAGCGTTTGCTCTCTCTACTTAACTGTTTGTTTTACTGGCATCTGTGACGATAATTACAACACAAAAGGTCATTAAAACACACACTAAGTGAGGGGAATAACTAACAATGAACTTGTCATTAAACAGAACTGTGGGACTAGAGCCGCAAAGAACAACAGGAAACCAGGACTCCCCATGTCAATGTGGCGGCCATCTTGGTTAGGGCAACAATCGCATTAAATGCAATGCATTTACAATGAAAACAAATCAAAACCTGCTTATTTGTCAAACAATTTTAATCGTGCAATTGTTCCGTCTGTAGTCGGAAATTTGTCTATTTTATCTCTGTAAAAATATAAAAAAATATTTTCCGTTTTTTTCAGACCTACAATGCCATCAGCGTTTGCTCTCTCTACTTAACTGTTAGTTTTACTAGCATCTGTGACAATAAATACAACACAAAAGGTCATTAAAAACACATACCCAGTGAGGGGAATAACTAACAATAAACTTGTCATAAAACACAACTGTGAGACTAGCACCGCAAAGTACAACAGGAAACCAGGACTCCCCATGTCTATGTGGCGTCCATCTTGGTTAGGGCAACAGTCACATTAAATGCAATGCATTTACAATGAAAACAAATCAAACAATTTTAATGTGCAGGCATGTAATTTTTCCGTCTATAGTCGGAAATCCGTCTATTTCGTCTCTGTAGAAATATTTTAAAAATATTTTCAGTTTTTCTGACCTACAATGCGATCAGCGTTTGTTCTCTCAACTGAACTGTTTGTTTTACTAGCATCTGTGACAATAATAACAACAGAAGAGGTCATTAAAACACACACTAACTGCTGCCATAAGTGAGGGGAATAACTAACAATAAACTTGTCATAAAACAGAACTGTGGGGCTCACACTGCAAAGAACAACAAGAAACCAGGACTCCCAGTGTCTATGTGGTGGCCATCTTGGTTAGGGCAACAGTCACATTAAATGCAATGCATTTACAATGAAAACAAATCATAACCTGCTTATTTGTCAAACAATTTAAATCATGCAATTGTTCCGACTATAGTCGGAAATCAATCTTTTTCATCTTTGTAAAAATATAAAACAAATATTTTCCGTTTTTTCTGACCTACAATGCCATCAGCGTTTTGCTCTCTCTACTTAACTGTTAGTTTTACTAGCATCTGTGACAATAATTACAACACAAAAGATAATTAAAAACACACATTAAGTGAGGGGAATAACTAACAATGAACTTGTCATAAAACACAACTGTGAGACTAGCGCAGCAAAGAACAACAGGAAATCAGGACTCCCTATGTCTATGTGGCGGCCATCTTGGTTAGGGCAACAATCACATTAAATGCAATGCATTTACAATGAAAACAAATCATAACCTGCTTATTTGTCAAACAATTTAAATCATGCAATTGTTCCGACTATAGTCGGAAATCAATCTTTTTCATTTCTGTAAAAATATAAAACACCTATTTTCCGTTTTTTCAGACCTATAATGCCATCAGCGTTTGCTCTCTTTACCTAACTGTTAGTTTTACTAGCATCTGTGACAATAATTACAACACAAAAGGTCATTAAAAACACACACTAAGTGAGGGGAATAACTAACAATGAACTTGTCATAAAACACAACTGTGAGACTAGCGCAGCAAAGAACAACAGGAAATCAGGACTCTCTATGTCTATGTGGCGGCCATCTTGGTTAGGGCAACAGTCGCATTAAATGCAATGCATTTACAATGAAAACAAATCATAACCTGCTTATTTGTCAAACAATTTAAATCATGCAATTGTTCCGACTATAGTCGGAAATCAATCTTTTGCATCTTTGTAAAAATATAAAACAAATATTTTCCGTTTTTTCAGACCTACAATGCCATCAGCGTTTGCTCTCTTTACTTAACTGTTTGTTTTACTAGCATCTGTGACAATAATTACAACACAAAAGGTAATTAAAACACACACTAAGTGAGGGGAATAACTAACAATGAACTTGTCATAAAACACAACTGTGAGACTAGCGCCGCAAAGAACAACAGGAAATCAGGACTCCCTATGTCTATGTGGCGGCCATCTTGGTTAGGGCAACAGTCGCATTAAATGCAATGCATTTACAATGAAAACAAATCATAACCTGCTTATTTGTCAAACAATTTAAATCATGCAATTGTTCCGACTATAGTCGGAAATCAATCTTTTTCATTTCTGTAAAAATATAAAACACCTATTTTCCGTTTTTTCAGACCTATAATGCCATCAGCGTTTGCTCTCTCTACTTAACTGTTAGTTTTACTAGCATCTGTGACAATAATTACAACACAAAAGGTCATTAAAAACACACACTAAGTGAGGGGAATAACTAACAATGAACTTGTCATAAAACACAACTGTGAGACTAGCGCCGCAAAGAACAACAGGAAATCAGGACTCCCTATGTCTATGTGGCGGCCATCTTGGTTAGGGCAACAATCGCATTAAATGCAATGCATTTACAATGAAAACAAATCATAACCTGCTTATTTGTCAAACAATTTAAATCATGCAATTGTTCCGACTATAGTCGGAAATCAATCTTTTGCATCTTTGTAAAAATATAAAACAAATATTTTCCGTTTTTTCAGACCTACAATGCCATCAGCGTTTGCTCTCTTTACTTAACTGTTTGTTTTACTAGCATCTGTGACAATAATTAAAACAAAAAAGGTAATTAAAACACACACTAAGTGAGGGGAATAACTAACAATGAACTTGTCATAAAACACAACTGTGAGACTAGCGCCGCAAAGAACAACAGGAAATCAGGACTCCCTATGTCTATGTGGCGGCCATCTTGGTTAGGGCAACAGTCGCATTAAATGCAATGCATTTACAATGAAAACAAATCATAACCTGCTTATTTGTCAAACAATTTAAATCATGCAATTGTTCCGACTATAGTCGGAAATCAATCTTTTTCATTTCTGTAAAAATATAAAACACCTATTTTCCGTTTTTTCAGACCTATAATGCCATCAGCGTTTGCTCTCTCTACTTAACTGTTAGTTTTACTAGCATCTGTGACAATAATTACAACACAAAAGGTCATTAAAAACACACACTAAGTGAGGGGAATAACTAACAATGAACTTGTCATAAAACACAACTGTGAGACTAGCGCCGCAAAGAACAACAGGAAATCAGGACTCCCTATGTCTATGTGGCGGCCATCTTGGTTAGGGCAACAATCGCATTAAATGCAATGCATTTACAATGAAAACAAATCATAACCTGCTTATTTGTCAAACAATTTAAATCATGCAATTGTTCCGACTATAGTCGGAAATCAATCTTTTGCATCTTTGTAAAAATATAAAACAAATATTTTCCGTTTTTTCAGACCTACAATGCCATCAGCGTTTGCTCTCTTTACTTAACTGTTTGTTTTACTAGCATCTGTGACAATAATTAAAACAAAAAAGGTAATTAAAACACACACTAAGTGAGGGGAATAACTAACAATGAACTTGTCATAAAACACAACTGTGAGACTAGCGCCGCAAAGAACAACAGGAAATCAGGACTCCCTATGTCTATGTGGCGGCCATCTTGGTTAGGGCAACAGTCACATTAAATGCAATGCATTTACAATGAAAACAAATCAAAACCTGCTTATTTGCCAAACAATTTTAATCGTGCAATTGTTCCGTCTATAGTCGGAAATCAATCTTTTTCATTTCTGTAAAAATATAAAACACCTATTTTCCGTTTTTTCAGACCTGCAATGCCATCAGCGTTTGCTCTCTCTACTTAACTGTTAGTTTTACTAGCATCTGTGACAATAATTACAACACAAAAGGTCATTAAAAACACACACTAAGTGAGGGGAATAACTAACAATGAACTTGTCATAAAACACAACTGTGAGACTAGCGCCGCAAAGAACAACAGGAAATCAGGACTCCCTATGTCTATGTGGCGGCCATCTTGGTTAGGGCAACTGTCGCTTTAAATGCAATGCATTTACAATGAAAACAAATCAAACAATTTTAATGTGCAGGCATGTAATTTTTCCGTCTATAGTCGGAAATCCGTCTATTTCGTCTCTGTAGAAATATTTTAAAAATATTTTCAGTTTTTCTGACCTACAATGCCATCAGCGTTTATTCTCTCTACTTAACTGTTTGTTTTACTAGCATCTGTGACAATAATAACAACAGAAGAGGTCATTAAAACACACACTAACTGCTGCCATAAGTGAGGGGAATAACTAACAATAAACTTGTCATAAAACAGAACTGTGGGGCTCACACTGCAAAGAACAACAGGAAACCAGGACTACCCATGTCTATGTGGTGGCCATCTTGGTTAGGGCAACAATCACATTAAATGCAATGCATTTACAATGAAAACAAATCAAAACCTGCTTATTTGTCAAACAATTTTAATCGTGCAATTGTTCCGTCTATAGTCGGAAATCTGTATTTTTCATCTCTGTAAAAATAAAAAAATTATATTTTCCGTTTCTTCTGACCTACAGTGCCATCAGCGTTTGCTCTCTCTACTTAACTGTTTGTTTTACTGGCATCTGTGACGATAATTACAACACAAAAGGTCATTAAAACACACACTAAGTGAGGGGAATAACTAACAATGAACTTGTCATTAAACAGAACTGTGGGACTAGAGCCGCAAAGAACAACAGGAAACCAGGACTCCCCATGTCAATGTGGCGGCCATCTTGGTTAGGGCAACAATCGCATTAAATGCAATGCATTTACAATGAAAACAAATCAAAACCTGCTTATTTGTCAAACAATTTTAATCGTGCAATTGTTCCGTCTGTAGTCGGAAATTTGTCTATTTTATCTCTGTAAAAATATAAAAAAATATTTTCCGTTTTTTTCAGACCTACAATGCCATCAGCGTTTGCTCTCTCTACTTAACTGTTAGTTTTACTAGCATCTGTGACAATAAATACAACACAAAAGGTCATTAAAAACACATACCCAGTGAGGGGAATAACTAACAATAAACTTGTCATAAAACACAACTGTGAGACTAGCACCGCAAAGTACAACAGGAAACCAGGACTCCCCATGTCTATGTGGCGTCCATCTTGGTTAGGGCAACAGTCACATTAAATGCAATGCATTTACAATGAAAACAAATCAAACAATTTTAATGTGCAGGCATGTAATTTTTCCGTCTATAGTCGGAAATCCGTCTATTTCGTCTCTGTAGAAATATTTTAAAAATATTTTCAGTTTTTCTGACCTACAATGCGATCAGCGTTTGTTCTCTCAACTGAACTGTTTGTTTTACTAGCATCTGTGACAATAATAACAACAGAAGAGGTCATTAAAACACACACTAACTGCTGCCATAAGTGAGGGGAATAACTAACAATAAACTTGTCATAAAACAGAACTGTGGGGCTCACACTGCAAAGAACAACAAGAAACCAGGACTCCCAGTGTCTATGTGGTGGCCATCTTGGTTAGGGCAACAGTCACATTAAATGCAATGCATTTACAATGAAAACAAATCATAACCTGCTTATTTGTCAAACAATTTAAATCATGCAATTGTTCCGACTATAGTCGGAAATCAATCTTTTTCATCTTTGTAAAAATATAAAACAAATATTTTCCGTTTTTTCTGACCTACAATGCCATCAGCGTTTTGCTCTCTCTACTTAACTGTTAGTTTTACTAGCATCTGTGACAATAATTACAACACAAAAGATAATTAAAAACACACATTAAGTGAGGGGAATAACTAACAATGAACTTGTCATAAAACACAACTGTGAGACTAGCGCAGCAAAGAACAACAGGAAATCAGGACTCCCTATGTCTATGTGGCGGCCATCTTGGTTAGGGCAACAATCACATTAAATGCAATGCATTTACAATGAAAACAAATCATAACCTGCTTATTTGTCAAACAATTTAAATCATGCAATTGTTCCGACTATAGTCGGAAATCAATCTTTTTCATTTCTGTAAAAATATAAAACACCTATTTTCCGTTTTTTCAGACCTATAATGCCATCAGCGTTTGCTCTCTTTACCTAACTGTTAGTTTTACTAGCATCTGTGACAATAATTACAACACAAAAGGTCATTAAAAACACACACTAAGTGAGGGGAATAACTAACAATAAACTTGTCATAAAACACAACTGTGAGACTAGCGCCGCAAAGAACAACAGGAAATCAGGACTCCCTATGTCTATGTGGCGGCCAACGTGGTTAGGGCAACAATCGCATTAAATGCAAAGCATTTACAATGAAAACAAATCATAACCTGCTTATTTGTCAAACAATTTTAATCGTGCAATTGTTCCGACTATAGTCGGAAATCAATCTTTTTCATCTTTGTAAAAATATAAAACAAATATTTTCCGTTTTTTCAGACCTACAATGCCATCAGCGTTTGTTCTCTCTACTTAACTGTTTGTTTTACTAGCATCTGTGACAATAATTACAACACAAAAGGTCATTAAAAACACACACTAAGTGAGGGGAATAACTAACAATAAACTTGTCATATAACAGAACTGTATAGTGTGGAACCAGCACCGCAAAGTACAACAGGAAACCAGGACTCCCCATGTCTATGTGGCGGCCATCTTGGTTAGGGCAACTGTCGCTTTAAATGCAATGCATTTACAATGAAAACAAATCAAACAATTTTAATGTGCAGGCATGTGATTTTTCCGTCTATAGTCGGAAATCCGTCTATTTCGTCTCTGTAGAAATATTTTTAAAATATTTTCAGTTTTTCTGACCTACAATGGAATCAACGTTTGTTCTCTCAACTTAACTGTTTGTTTTGCTAGCATCTGTGACAATAATAACAACAGAAGAGGTCATTAAAACACACACTAACTGCTGCCATAAGTGAAGGGAATAACTAACAATAAACTTGTCATAAAACAGAACTGTGGGGCTCACACTGCAAAGAACAACAGGAAAACCAGGACTCCCAGTGTCTATGTGGCGGCCATCTTGGTTAGGGCAACAGTCACATTAAATGCAATGCATTTACAATGAAAACAAATCATAACCTGCTTATTTGTCAAACAATTTTAATCGTGCAATTGTTCCGTCTATAGTCGGAAATCCGTCTATTTCATCTCTGTAAAAATATTTTTTTTTAAATTCCGTTTTTTCAGACCTACAATGCCATCAGCGTTTGCTCTCTCTACTTAACTGTTAGTTTTACTAGCATCTGTGACAATAATTACAACACAAAAGGTCATTAAAAACACACACTAAGTGAGGGGAATAATTAACAATAAACTTGTCATAAAACAGAACTGTGAGACTAGCGCAGCAAAGTACAACAGGAATTTAGGACTCCCTATGTCTATGTGGCGGCCATCTTGGTTAGGGCAACAATCGCATTAAATGCAATGCATTTACAATGAAAACAAATATAACCTGCTTATTTGTCAAACAATTTAAATCATGCAATTGTTCCGTCTATAGTCGGAAATCCGTCTATTTCATCTCTGTAAAAATATTTTAAAAAAAAATTCCGTTTTTTCTGACCTGCAATGCCATCAGCGTTTGCTCTCTCTACTTAACTGTTTGTTTTACTGGCATCTGTGACGATAATTACAACACAAAAGGTCATTAAAACACACACTAACTGCTGCCATAAGTGAGGGGAATAACTAACAATAAACTTGTCATTAAACAGAACTGTGAGACTAGAGCCGCAAAGAACAACAGGAAACCAGGACTCCTCATGTCTATGTGGCGGCCATCTTGGTTAGGGCAACTGTCGCATTAAATGCAATGCATTTACAATGAAAACAAATTATAACCTGCTTATTTATCAAACAATTTCAATGTGCAGGCATGGGATTTATCCGCCTATAGTCGGAAATCCGTCTTTTTCATCTCTGTAAAAATATTTTAAAAATATTTTCCGTTTTTGCCATACCTGCTAACAACTACAACAACTCACGCACCTGCTAACCATGACACTACCAACACTTAAACAATAATGGCTGTGTGCGGATCTATACTGCTGTACAAGCGACACACTGACTACTCTAAAGTGTTCCTATAGCGTTGTGCTGTGAGAAGATAGGCGCTGAACCGCAAGGTTTCGTGCACAAGCAGCAAGAAAGGGAAATAAGGTTATTCTGCTCGCTCCTGTGGGAGCACAACCCTTATGCTGCAGTAATATAGCACAACACATGCTAACCTCTATATCAGCAGCGGAATAGGAATGCATTTATTGTCGTCAGCATTGACTAAAATGCTAACAAATCATTTCAAGCAACATTTGTAAGTTTTACAATATAACTAAAACAATTCTTACTTACTAAAGCGTCCCATGTGTGCTGTCTGTAGGAGTATTTTCATGCATATTTGTACGTGCTATTGTAATGTAAACAAGTTGGTGTCGTTAGCATTAGCTAATATTCTAACAAATCACTCCAAGCAACGTTTGTAAGTTTTACAATATAACTAAAACAATTCTTACTTACTAAATTGTCCATTGTGTGATGTCTGTAGGAGTTTTTGATGGCACTTTAATTGAATTGTTGTGCTTATTAGGACATTATTCATCAGTAATATAGCACAACATATGCTAACTTCTATATCAGCACCTTGCTTTGTGGCAGATAGACCTCGAGGTCGGCGGCAGGTCAAAGCGCTGAAGGATAGCTAATGATTGGCCAGAGTGTGACGGGAATGAACGATACAGGGCGCTATGTCCTGCTGCCTTCTTTTTTCCTGATCTGGGAAAGAAGAAAGCAACCTGCCAGGACACGCAGAACTCCTCAGGTGTGACGATCAATAGGACTCTTGCCCCGGCGCGGCCTGATGACTCTTGAAAGTTTGAAAATGGAGTAAGTATTGATTCTGGCCGCACTGGCACGCTGTAGCCCTTGACCTCGGCTGGTAGTACGTGACTTCTGACCTCGGCCACCTCACGCCATTCTGATCGGACATAACACGCGGCGTAACGTGCTGTTGTGTAACATTGTTATGTAGTGTTTAAGCATGCACCATGTAGCATTTCATGCCACTGCATATGTCACCTAACAGCATCTAACAACGCTTTGAACCATGCAGCTTATAAAACGGTGCGGCTAATTCATGGATTTTTCTTCACCAACGGCCATATTTTTTTGTATTCAACGGACACTGAAAAGGAGTTCCATTGTCTGTGCTACGGCGCCATCTTTTGGACGCCTTTTCTCACTGCGGTATTTCCTGCTATTTAAAGCTTTGAACCGGAAGTACAAGTGCCGTTCCGTCTTCTAGTCGTCCATGGCGTTTCTGGTCGAAAGGGCCACGCCGTCCCTATATTATATGTATAGTATATATATATATGTCTTAATAAGATTATCCAAAAAATAGTGCTCGATACCGTGGTAGAGCGCAATATACAGGTAAAAGCCAGTAAATTAGAATATTTTGAAAAACTTGATTTATTCCAGTAATTGCATTCAAAAGGTGTAACTTGTACATTATATTTATTCATTGCACACAGACTGATGCATTCAAATGTTTATTTCATTTAATTTTGATGATTTGAAGTGGCAACAAATGAAAATCCAAAATTCCGTGTGTCACAAAATTAGAATATTACTTAAGGCTAATACAAAAAAGGGATTTTTAGAAATGTTGGCCAACTGAAAAGTATGAAAATGAAAAATATGAGCATGTACAATACTCAATACTTGGTTGGAGCTCCTTTTGCCTCAATTACTGCGTTAATGCGGCGTGGCATGGAGTCGATGAGTTTCTGGCACTGCTCAGGTGTTATGAGAGCCCAGGTTGCTCTGATAGTGGCCTTCAACTCTTCTGCGTTTTTGGGTCTGGCATTCTGCATCTTCCTTTTCACAATACCCCACAGATTTTCTATGGGGCTAAGGTCAGGGGAGTTGGCGGGCCAATTTAGAACAGAAATACCATGGTCCGTAAACCAGGCACGGGTAGATTTTGCGCTGTGTGCAGGCGCCAAGTCCTGTTGGAACTTGAAATCTCCATCTCCATAGAGCAGGTCAGCAGCAGGAAGCATGAAGTGCTCTAAAACTTGCTGGTAGACGGCTGCGTTGACCCTGGATCTCAGGAAACAGAGTGGACCGACACGAGCAGATGACATGGCACCCCAAACCATCACCCAACCATGCAAATTTTGCATTTCCTTTGGAAATCGAGGTCCCAGAGTCTGGAGGAAGACAGGAGAGGCACAGGATCCACGTTGCCTGAAGTCTAGTGTAAAGTTTCCACCATCAGTGATGGTTTGGGGTGCCATGTCATCTGCTGGTGTCGGTCCACTCTGTTTCCTGAGATCCAGGGTCAACGCAGCCGTCTACCAGCAAGTTTTAGAGCACTTCATGCTTCCTGCTGCTGACCTGCTCTATGGAGATGGAGATTTCAAGTTCCAACAGGACTTGGCGCCTGCACACAGCGCAAAATCTACCCGTGCCTGGTTTACGGACCATGGTATTTCTGTTCTAAATTAGCCCGCCAACTCCATTGACCTTAGCCCCATAGAAAATCTGTGGGGTATTGTGAAAAGGAAGATGCAGAATGCCAGACCCAAAAACGCAGAAGAGTTGAAGGCCACTATCAGAGCAACCTGGGCTCTCATAACACCTGAGCAGTGCCAGAAACTCATCGACTCCATGCCACGCCGCATTGACGCAGTAATTGAGGCAAAAGGAGCTCCAACCAAGTATTGAGTATTGTACATGCTCATATTTTTCATTTTCATACTTTTCAGTTGGCCAACATTTCAAAAAATCCCTTTTTTGTATTAGCCTTAAGTAATATTCTAATTTTGTGACACACGGAATTTTGGATTTTCATTTGTTGCCACTTCAAATCATCAAAATTAAATGAAATAAACATTTGAATGCATCAGTCTGTGTGCAATGAATAAATATAATGTACAAGTTACACCTTTTGAATGCAAATACTGAAATAAATCAAGTTTTTCAAAATATTCTAATTTACTGGCTTTTACCTGTATGTATGTGTGGGAAAAAAATCACAAGACTACTTCATCTCTACAGGCCTGTTTCATGAGGGGTTCCCTCAATCATCAGGAGATTTTAATAGAAGCATTCACATACCATGGTTTATATAGGGCACAGGGTGGGTAGGTACAGGCTGGCGTAGGGGCGTGGTGATTGGCTCATGTGTTACCTAGGAGGTGTTTCCGTCTGTGGCGGCATGCTGATACAATTTCGCTGCGCTTGTTGAGGGATGACAGGTCTGGACGGTAAATAATAAACAGTTTCTCTTTCAAGCATAGGTTGCATCTTTTATTACCACTATTGTAAGGTGTGCTGGATGCAAGAATTTGCCATGTTATTGAATATTCAACATTATTGTCTTTGGGGTCCCAAATGTGTTTGCTGAGTTCTGTAGTATTATGCAGGTTTTGGTTCCTGAAAGAAGCCTTGTGATTGTTCCATCTGGTTTTGAACTCTCCCTCGGTTAATCCTACATATGTGTCGGATGTGTTAATGTCCTTGCGTGTTACCTTTGATTGGTAAACGACTGATGTTTGTAAGCACCCCCCGTTGAGAGGGCAATCAGGTTTCTTGCGGCAGTTGCAGCCTTTGTTGGTTTTGGGGTCGCTCTGTCCGGGGGCAGACGGCTCATTTGCAATTGTTTTGTTGTGGTTTGAAATAATTTGTCGTATATTGTTCATACAGCTGTAGCTCAATTTAATGTTGTTCTTGTTGAATACTTTTCTTAGGGTGTTGCCTTTGGGGAAGTGTTTGTCGATCAGAGTGAGGAATTTGTGGCCAATATTATACATACAGCAAAAACGTCTCAACTAATATCGGCCACACATTCAAAGCGTTTTCTTCAAGAGGTAGTCACCTGAAAGGGTTTTCACTTCACATGTGTGCTTGAAGCTCATGGAGAGAATGCCAAGAGTGTGCAAAGCAGTAATCAAAGCAAAGGGTGGCTATTTTGAAGAAATATAACACAGGTTTTTGGTGATTTCACCTTTTTTTGTTAAGTACGTAACTCCACTTGTGTTCATTCATAGTTTGGATGTGACAATCTACAATGTAAATAGTCATGGAAATAAAGAAAACACATTGAATGAAGAGAAGGTACGTCTAAACTTTTGGCTTGTACTGTGTGTTAAAGGTTCTGAAATCTCTTCAATAACCTTTTTTTTTTATCGTTTCCATATCAATTCTCGTTACAATCAGTTGAGGTCTGGGATTTACCTTTTTGCACAATATTGATTACTTCCTACGAGAAAAGAACAACATGAAATAACAAAAAACATCCGATAAAAAGTAGCAATGCAGGATTGTAACGACCAACAATGGCTCTTGCAGTCCAGCGAGTGTGTTGTGTCGTGTTTGAAGGCACGGTGACTCTCCTCTCTGAGCGATCTACCCAAGCTGTGAAGATGGTGTGCCATGGAGGGGGTGCACAGACCACATTAGCATCATGCAGCGCCAGTCAGGACCCCACTTAGCGCTTCCTGGCGCCGTCCCCATGATGAACAGGTGCGGGGCGGCCTTCTGCCCCTTTCAATCCCATCTGGAGGTCCTGGTCCTAAGACCATTACCTTTTTATGGCCTTGTTAAAAATGTTGACATTACGTCCAAGCGGCGCGGAGGCTATTGTTAGCACGATCATTTCCTTTGAGCGCTCGGCTGCGACAAATTGATTCCTTTCATGTTTGATGGCACTTTAATTGAATTGTTGTGCTTATTAGGACATTATTCATCAGTCTGCGGCATCAAAGTTGTCTTCAGCCCTCATCCTGCGTTCATCTGGCGAAACTTGTGTGATATTTTAGCTTTGAACCGGAAGTACACATTTTTAAAAAACATTTTTTTACTGAAAAATTGACATACAAACATATATTCTCAATGTAGACAAAACACCAATGCACTTATCTCAACAATTTCAAACATCCATGCGGTTGAACAAATACTGTCTTTCACCAAATATGGAAAGGAAAGAAAATGAAAGCACACACAAATACAAAAAGTATTAAAATAATATATAATAATAATACAAATATGATAAAATACAACATTGAAAAAGACAAGAAAGGGCTAACTAAATCACTTTTTCAATAAAGATATCAATATAAGGGCTTTTGTACTTTTAATCATTTTACAAGATTTAATTGATCATTTCAAAGCATTAAAGCCAATCCGAAAATGTAGGTTTCACTTTCAGAAACCGGACTTACAAGTGTCGTTGCGTCTTTTTGTCATCTCTTAGCGTTTCTGGTCAAAGGGATTCTTTATTCATCACTCCAAGCAACTTTTAAGTTTTACAATATAACTAAAACAATTCAAACTTACTAAAGCGTCCCATGTGGGATGTCTGTAGGAGTGTTTTCATGCATATTTGTACATGATATCAGAATTTAATCAAGTTAGTGTTGTTAGCATTAGCTACTATGGCAACAAATCACTCCAAACAACTTTTGTAAGTTTTGCAATGTAACTAAAACAATTCTTACTTATTAAAGCGTCCCATGTGGGATGTCTGTAGGAGGGGTTTCATGCATATTTGTACATGATATCGGAATGTAATCAAGTTAGTGTTGTTAGCATTAGCTACTGTGCCAACAAATCACTCCAAACAACTTTTGTAAGTTTTGCAATGTAACTAAAACAATTCTTACTTATTAAAGCGTCCCATGTGGGATGTGTGTAGGAGGGGTTTCATGCATATTTGTACATGATATCGGAATGTAATCAAGTTAGTGTTGTTAGCATTAGCTACTGTGCCAACAAATCACTCCAAGCAACGTTTGTAAGTTTTACAATATAACTAAAACAATTCAAACTTACTAAAGCGTCCCATGTGGGATGTCCGTAGGAGTGTTTTCATGCATATCTGTACATGATATCAGAATGTAATCAAGTTAGTGTTGTTAGCATTAGCTACTATGGCAACAAATCACTCCAAACAACTTTTGTCAGTTTTACAATATAACTAAAACAATTCTTACTTATTAAAGCGTCCCATGTGTGATGCCTGTAGGAGGGATTTCATGCATATTTGTACATGATATCGAAATGTAATCAAGTTAGTGTTGTTAGCATTAGCTACTGTGCCAACAAATCACTCCAAGCAACTTTTGTAAGTTTTACAATGTAACTAAAACAATTCTTACTTACTAAACGGTCCCATGTGTGATGTGTGTAGGAGTGTTATCATGCATATTTGTACGTGCTATAAGATTTGTAATCAAGTTGGTGTCGTTAGCATGAGCTAATATGCTAACAAATGACTCCAAGCAGCGTTTGTCAGTTTTACAATATAACTAAAACAATTCAAACTTACTAAAGCGTCCCGTGTGGGATGTCTGTAGGAGTGTTTTCATGCATATTTGCACATGATATCAGAATGTAATCAAGTTAGTGTTGTTAGCATTAGCTACTGTGCCAACAAATCACTCCAAGCAACCTTTGTAAGTTTTACAATATAACTAAAACAATTCTTACTTACTAAAGCGTCCCATGTGTGAAGTGTGTAGGAGTGTTTTCATGCATATTTGTACGTGCTATCAGATTTGTAATCAAGTTGGTGTCGTTAGCATGAGCTAATATGCTAACAAATCACTCCAAGCAACGTTTGTCAGTTTTACAATATAACTAAAACAATTCAAACTTACTAAAGCCTCCCATGTGAGATGTCTGTAGGAGGGGTTTAATGCATATTTGTACATGATATCAGAATGTAATCAAGTTAGTGTTGTTAGCATTAGCTACTGTGCCAACAAATCACTCCAAGCAACTTTTGTAAGTTTTACAATATAACTAAAACAATTCTTACTTACTAAAGCGTCCCATGTCTGATGTGTGTAGAAGTGTTTTCATGCATATTTGTACGTGCTATCAGATTTGTAATCAAGTTGGTGTCGTTAGCATGGCGCTAATATGCTAACAAATGACTCCAAGCAACGTTTGTCAGTTTTACAATATAACTAAAACAATTCAAACTTACTAAAGCGTCCCATGCGAGATGTCTATAGGAGTGTTTTCATGCATATTTGTACATGATATCAGAATGTAATCAAGTTAGTGTTGTTAGCATTAGCTACTGTGCCAACAAATCACTCCAAGCAACGTTTGTAAGTTTTACAATATAACTAAAACAATTCTTACTTACTAAAGCGTCCCATGTGTGATGTGTGTAGGAGTGTTTTCATGCATATTTGTACGTGCTATCAGATTTGTAATCAAGTTGGTGTCGTTAGCATGAGCTAATATGCTAACAAATGACTCCAAGCAACGTTTGTCAGTTTTACAATATAACTAAAACAATTCAAACGTACTAAAGCCTCCCATGTGTGATGTCTGTAGGAGGGGTTTCATGCATATTTGAACATGATATCAGAATGTAATCAAGTTAGTGTTGTTAGCATTAGCTACTATGGCAACAAATCACTCCAAACAACTTTTGTAAATTTTACAATATAACTAAAACAATTCTTACTTACTAAAGTGTCCCATGTGTGAAGTGTGTAGGAGTGTTTTCATGCATATTTGTACGTGCTATCAGATTTTTAATCAAGTTGGTGTCGTTAGCATGAGCTAATATGCTAACAAATGACTCCAAGCAACGTTTGTCAGTTTTACAATATAACTAAAACAATTCAAACTTACTAAAGCGTCCCATGTGGGATGTCTGTAGGAGTGTTTTCATGCATATTTGTACATGATATCGGAATGTAATCAAGTTAGTGTTGTTAGCATTAGCTACTGTGCCAACAAATCACTCCAAGCAACTTTTGTAAGTTTTACAATATAACTAAAACAATTCTTACTTACTAAGCCGTCCCATGTGTGTTGTGTGTAGGAGTGTTTTCATGCATATTTGTACGTGCTATCAGATTTGTAATCAAGTTAGTGTCATTAGCATGAGCTAATAAGCCAACAAATCACTCCAAGCAACGTTTGTAAGTTTTACAATATAACTAAAACAATTCCTACTTACTAAAGCATCCCATGTGTGATGTCTGTAGAAGTGTTTGACAACACTTTAATTGAATATTTGTGCTTATTTAGGACATTATTTAATCAGTCTGCAGCATCAAAGTTGCCTTCAACTCTCATCCTGCGTTCATCCGATAAAACTGGTGTGCCATTGAATGTGGAAAAAACCAACACACCTAATAAGGGCACGTTGGCACAGTTTCTTTATCTAGGTGCACACCACCTTGACTAACGTAATACCTCCTTTCTACAGGGGATTATTATGATTACTGCATGGCAGCATTAAATCCGCCTGAAGAGAATATCAAATACACGATGTGAATAGTAAACATGGCACACACTCAGAATAACTAAAACCCGACTTTAGGGATTTTCTGCAATACGTGTATGTTTGTATGTATGCAATGTATATTTTTATGTGTGTAATGTATGTATGTATGTAATGAATGTATGTATGTAATGTATGTATGTATGTAATGTATATAATTATGTGTGTAATGTATGTATGTATGTATGTATGAAATACCAATTTCTAGATCTGAAGCTCAACTGGAAATGTAAGCGTTGAAAGTAAAACAAAAAATGTAGGACTTATCTGAAAGACTTTTATGAGTGGCACCTTTTTGTATTTTAAATTCATTAAATCAATGTTATGAATTTTTGACATAGTTAAGGCTCCAATTACTTCACATCAAATATTCCATTTTGACATCTTTCTGGGGGAAATATTACATGTTTTGTGTGTTTGCCGTGAAATTTGTTTTCTGTGACAAAAATGACATAAAACAACAAGAAACATGAAACATATCCATTTTTGTCAAACTCTAGTAACAAAACTGCCATGCAGGCAACTGTCATTGCTGAAAAAATAATAATGAATCAAAATCCATGTTATGATGGACTATTGACCAAAAATTCCACTTTGAAATATTTTTGGGGGAAATATTGCATGTTTTGTGTGTTCTGTAAAAAACTAAAAATTTTATGACAGACAACAAGAAACATGAAAAATACAAATTTGTAGATCTGAAGCTGATCTGGAGATTTAAGTTTGAAAGTAAAACAAAAAAAATGTATGACTTATTTTTAACACTTTTACGAGTGGGACCTTTTTGGATCTCTGGGAAGTTTAGAGGGATTTTTTTTTAACTGTCATTAAAATCAATGTTATGATTGATTGACAAATTTAATTCAAATCAAATATTCCACTTTGCAATATTTCTGGGGAAAATATTGCACTTTTTTTTTCTTTGACAAAAATGGCATAAAACAAGAAAAATGAAAAATTAAATTTTTTGTCAAACTCTAGTAACAAAACTGCCATGCAGGCAACTGTCATTGCTGAAAAAATAATAATGAATCAAAATCCATGTTATGATGGACTATTGACCAAAAATTCCACTTTGAAATATTTTTGGGGGAAATATTGCATGTTTTGTGTGTTCTGTAAAAAACTAAAATTTTCATGACAAACAACAAGAAACATGAAAAATACTAATTTGTAGATCTGAAGCTGATTTGGAGATTTAAGTTTGAAAGTAAAACAAAAAAAATGTATGACTTATCTTTTACACTTTTACGAGTGGGATCTTTTTTGATCTCTGGGAAGTTTAGAGGGATTTTTTAAACTGTCATTAAAATCAATGTTATGATTGATTGACATATTTAATTCAAATCAAATATTCCACTTTGAAATATTTCTGGGGAAAATATTGCACATTTTGTGTTTTTTTTTTTTTTTTTCTATGACAAAAATGGCATAAAACAACAAGAAAAATGAAAAATTATTTTTTTTGTCAAATTCTAGTAACAAAACTGCCATGCAGGCAACTGTCATTGCTCAAGAAATAATAATGAATCAAAATCCATGTTATGATGGACTATTGACCTAAAATTCCACTTTGAAATATTTTTGGGGGAAATATTGCATGTTTTGTGTGTTCTGTAAAAAACAAGTTTTTTTTATGACAAACATGGCATAAAATAACAAGAAACATGAAAAAATACACATTTCTAGTTCTGAAGCTAATCTGGATATTTAAGTTTGAAAGTAAAAAATATAATGTATGACTTATCTTTAAGACTTTTTATGAGTGGGAAGTTTAGAGGGATTTTTGTTTTAACTGTCATTAAAATCAATGTTATGAATGATTGACATATTTACTTCACATCAAATATTCCACTTTGCAATATTTCCGAGGAAAATATTGCATATTTTGTGTGTTTGCCGTGAAATGTGTTTTTTTCTATGACAAAAATGGCATAAAACAAGAAAAATGAAAAATTAAATGTTTTGTCAAACTCTAGTAACAAAACTGCCATGCAGGCAACTGTCATTGCTCAAGAAATAATAATGAATCAAAATCCATGTTGTGATGGACTATTGACCTAAAATTCCACTTTGAAATATTTTTGGGGGAAATATTGCATGTTTTGTGTGTTCTGTAAAAAAGAAGTTTTTTTTTTATGACAAACATGGCATAAAACAACAAGAAACATGAACAAATACAAATTTCTAGATCTGAAGCTAATCTGGATATTTAAGTTTGAAAGTAAAAAATATAATGTATGACTTATCTTTAAGACTTTTTATGAGTGGGAAGTTTAGAGGGATTTTTGTTTTAAATGTCATTAAAATCAATGTTATGAATGATTGACATATTTACTTCACATCAAATATTCCACTTTGAAATATTTCTGGGGAAAATATTGCATATTTTGTGTGTTTGCCGTGAAATGTGTTTTTTTCTATGACAAAAATGGCATAAAACAACAATAAAAATGAAAAAATAAGTTTTTGGTCAAACTCTAGTAAGAAAACTGCCATGCAGGCAACTGTCATTGCTCAAAAAATAATAATGAATCAAAATCCATGTTGTGATGGACTATTGACCAAATATTCCAATTTGAAATATTGTTGGGGGAAATATTGGATGTTTTGTGTGTTCTGTAAAAAACGTTTTCTATGACAAAAATGGCATAAAACAACAAGAAAAATTAAAAAATATTTTTTGGTCAAACTCTAGTAACAAAACTGCCATGCAGGCAACTGTCATTGCTCAAAAAATAATAATGAATCAAAATCCATGTTGTGATGGACTATTGACTAAATATTCCAATTTGAAATATTTTGGGGTGAAATATTGCATGTTTTGTGTGTTCTGTAAAAAACGTTTTCTATGACAAAAATGGCATAAAACAACAAGAAAAATGAAAAATACCAATTTCTACATCTGAAGCTGATTTGGAGATTTAAGTTTGAAAGTAAAACATATAATGTATGACTTATCTTTAAGACTTTTATGAGTGGGACCTTTTTGGGTCCCTGGGAATTTTATTTAGTCTTTAAAATAAATGTTATGAATGTTTGACCTATTTAAGTGTCCAATTACATCAAATATTCCACTTTGAATGAAATATTTCTGGGGAAAATATTGCATATTTTGTGTGTTTTCCGTAAAAAAAAAGGTTTTCTTTGACAAAAATGGTCTAAAACAACAAGAAACATGAACAATACCAATTTTTGTCAAACTCTAGTAACAAAACTCTTATGCAGGAAACTGTCATCGCTCAAAAAAGAATTCTGAGTCAAAATCCATGTTGTGATGGACTATTGACCAAATATTTCACTTCAAAAATATTTCTGGGGGAAATATTGCATGATTTTTGTGTTCTGTAAAAAACAACTTTTTCTATGACAAAAATGGCATAAAACAAGAAACATAAAAAATACCAATTTTTAGATCTGAAGCTGATCTGGAGATTTAAGTTTGAAAGTAAAAAAAATATATATATAACTCATCTTTAAGACTTTTATGAGTGGGACCTTTTTGGGTCCCTGGGAATTTTAGAGGGATTTTTTTTTTAACTGTCATTAAAATCAACATTATAAATGATTGACCTATTTAAGTCTCCAAATACATCAAATATTCCACTTTGAAATATTCCTGGGGGTAATATTGCATATTTTGTGTGTTTTCCGTAAAAAAAATGTTTTCTTTGATAAAAATGACATAAAACAACAAGAAACATGAAAAATACAAATTGTTGGCAAACTCTAGTAACAAAACTGCTATGCGGGCAACTGTCATCGCTCAAAAAATAATAATGAATCAAAATCCATGTTGTGATGATTGACCAAATATTCCACTTTGAAATATTTCTGGGGGAAATATTGCATGTTTTGTGTGTTCTGTAAAAAATGTTTTCTATGACAAAAATGGCATAAAACAACAAGAAACATGAATTTGTAGCTCTGAAGCTGATCTGGAGATTTAAGTTTGAAAGTAAAATATATAATGTATGACTTATCTTTAAGACTTTTATGAGAGGGACCTTTTTAGGTCCCTGGGAATTTTAGAGGGATTTTTTTGAACTGTCATTAAAATCAACGTTATAAATGATTGACCTATTTAAGTCTCCAAATACATCAAATATTCCACTTTGAAATATTTCTGGGGGTAATATTGCATATTTTGTGTTTTTTGTAAAAAAAATGTTTTCTTTGACAAACATGACATAAAACAACAAGAAACATGAAAAATACAAATTGTTGTCAAATTCTAGTCACAAAACTGCTATGCAGGCAACTGTCATCCCTCAAAAAATAATAATGAATCAAAATTCATGTTGTGATGATTGACCAAATATTCCACTTTGAAATATTTCTGGGGGAAATATTGCATGTTTTGTGTGTTCTGTAAAAAAATATTTTCTATGACAAAAATGGCATAAAACAACAAGAAACATGAATTTGTAGCTCTGAAGCTGATCTGGAGATTTAAGTTTGAAAGTAAAATATATAATGTATGACTTATCTTTAAGACTTTTATGAGAGGGACCTTTTTAGGTCCCTGGGAATTTTAGAGGGATTTTTTTGAACTGTCATTAAAATCAACGTTATAAATGATTGATCTATTTAAGTCTCCAAATACATCAAATATTCCACTTTGAAATATTTCTGGGGGTAATATTGCATATTTTGTGTTTTTTGTAAAAAAAAATGTTTTCTTTGACAAACATGACATAAAACAACAAGAAACATGAAACATACAAATTGTTGTCAAATTCTAGTAACAAAACTGCTATGCAGGCAACTGTCATCACTCAAAAAATAATAATTAATCAAAATTCATGTTGTGATGATTGACCAAATATTCCACTTTGAAATATTTCTGGGGGAAATATTGCATGTTTTGTGTGTTCTGTAAAAAATGTTTTCTATGACAAAAATGGCATAAAACAACAAGAAACATGAATTTGTAGCTCTGAAGCTGATCTGGAGATTTAAGCTTGAAAGTAAAATATATAATGTATGTATCTTTAAGACTTTTATGAGAGGGACCTTTTTGGGTCCCTGGGAATTTTAGATCGATTTTCTTTGAATGGTCGAAAAGTTTGATTAAAATCAATGTTATGAATGATTGATCTATTTAAGGCACATGAAATATTCCACTTTTAAATATTTCTGGGGGAAATATTGCATAAAATAGTTGTCAATTAGCCCCGCCCACATCGTAGAGTGAAATCCATCATTTGGCATATGTCGGGCACGTCTGTGATTGTGTGAAATAAAGGAGTGTGTTGGGGGCCACTGACAAAGTACATTGTAATCATAAACTGGTCTGAGCAAAATGAAGCACACTCTTTGTCCCAGATGTGATTTGTGGCGCACAAATTCACTTCTCATTTGTCGGGGCTGGATCCTGCGGCAGAGCAGGTCTGCTAGAGATGAAGCCCACGCTGAGAAATTCAATCATGGCCCGCTGCCTGCGCAATAACATCCTCCATCAGGAGGAACAATCCCCCACTTTGGACTCCTTTCAGAGAGTCCCCACTTATGGGCGGACATGACGCTGTGCGGGGAAAGTTCATCAAAGATAATCAAGCGGACATGCGATGGTAATGACTACCTTTTCATCCTGACTCTGCATTCAAGATGGGAGCTCTTGTGTGGATGAGATGGAAACAATCATTCAGTCAAGCATCTCCTGGAGAACCTCAAGTAAAGGTTCCTAAACAAACACCGCTTGGTACCAACCTCACTTTTAAAGTCACGGTTCACTTCATTATTAGTTCAGTAAGAAAACTAAGGTTGGACCGATACCTAACCCATGTGGTTCCTGTGGATGTAAACACATTACTGTAGTGACTAAATAACATAGTGACTGAAACAGACAAATTAATGTGTAAATAATGTCAATAACTAGATGAACCATCTGTGAAGTGAACACTAGTAAGGTTGTAAATACTGTATAGAGTAGACTAACCCATGTGGTTCCTGTGGATGTGAACACATTACTGTAGTGACTAAATAACATAGTGACTGAAACAGACAAATTCATGTGTAAATAATTTCAATAAGTAGATGAACCATCTGTGGCTGTGAAGTGAACACTAGTAAGGTTGTAAATACTGTATAGAGTAGGCTAACCCATGTGGTTCCTGTGGATGTGAACACATTACTGTAGTGACTAAATAACATAGTGACTGAAACAGACAAATTAATGTGTACATAATGTCAATAACTAGATGAACCATCTGTGAAGTGAACACTAGTAAAGTTGTAAATACTGTATAGAGTAGGCTAACCCATGTGGTTCCTGTGGATGTGAACACATTACTGTAGTGACTAAATAACATAGTGACTGAAACAGACAAAGTAATGTGTAAATAATGACAATAAGTAGGTAGACCATCTGTGGCTGTGAAGTGAACACTAGTAAGGTTGTAAATACTGTATAGAGTAGACTAACCCATGTGGTTCCTGTGGATGTGAACACATTACTGTAGTGACTAAATAACATAGTGACTGAAACAGACAAATTCATGTGTAAATAATTTCAATAAGTAGATGAACCATCTGTGGCTGTGAAGTGAACACTAGTAAGGTTGTAAATACTGTATAGAGTAGACTAACCCATGTGGTTCCTGTGGATGTGAACACATTACTGTAGCGACTAAATAACATAGTGACTGAAACAGACAACGTAATGTGTAAATAATGTCAATAACTAGATGAACCATCTGTGAAGTGAACACTAGTAAGGTTGTAAATACTGTATAGAGTAGACTAACCCATGTGGTTCCTGTGGATGTGAACACATTACTGTAGTGACTAAATAACATAGTGACTGAAACAGACAAAGTAATGTCTAAATAATGTCAATAACTTGATGAACCATCTGTGGTTGTGAAGTGAACACTAGTAAGGTTGTAAATACTGTATAGAGTAGGCTAACCCATGTGGTTCCTGTGGATGTGAACACATTACTGTAGTGACTAAATAACATAGTGACTGAAACAGACAAAGTAATGTGTAAATAATGTCAATAACTAGATGAACCATCTGTGGATGTGAAGTGAACACTAGTAAGGTTGTAAATACTGTATAGAGTAGACTAACCCATGTGGTTCCTGTGGATGTGAACACATTACTGTAGTGACTAAATAACATAGTGACTGAAACAGACAAATTAATGTGTAAATAATGTCAATAACTAGATGAACCATCTGTGAAGTGAACACTAGTAAGGTTGTAAATACTGTATAGAGGAGGCTAACCCATGTGGTTCCTGTGGATGTGAACACATTGCTGTAGTGACTAAATAACATAGTGACTGAAACAGACAAAGTAATATGTAAATAATGTCAATAACTAGATGAACCATCTGTGGCTGTGAAGTGAACACTAGTAAGGTTGTAAATACTGTATAGAGTAGGCTAACCCATGTGGTTCCTGTGGATGTGAAAACAATTACTGTAGTGATTAAATAACATAGTGACTGAAACAGACAAAGTGATTAATTTTGATGAATGGGGTATGTATTTATGTCAAGTCTGTTGATTATTTTTCCATTCTTTGAACACTAAAACATCTTTATATGTTGCTTTTTATTTTTGCTAAATTTTGCATGTTCAATTGCTGAAAAACAAGGAGCTTCGGGGCATCAGGCACCTGATTTATTTTCAGTCTTTTTCATTAAGTTCAAATCCCATGCCTGTGATTGTGATCCAATAACAATTTAGTCCTTAAATAAAATAGTGAACATACTAGACAACTTGTCTTTTAGTAGTAAGTAAACAAACAAAGACTCCTAATTAGTCTGCTGACGTATGCAGTAACATATTGTGTCATTTATCATACTTGCCAACCTTGAGACCTCCGATTTCGGGAGGTGGGGGGCGGGGGGCGTGGTCAGGGGTGGGGCGGGGCGTGGTTGGGGGCGTGGTTAAGAGGGGAGGAGTATATTGACAGCTAGAATTCACCAAGTCAAGTATTTCATACATATATATATATATATATATATATATATATATATATATATATATATATATATATATATATATATATATATATATATATATATATATATATATATATACACAGTTTTGTTTGCATATTTTCAAGAGATATATATATATATATATCCTGAAAATATGCAAACAAAACTGTGTTTAGATAATTGATACTTCAAACTTGCATAAATAAATCTTAAGGAATATAACATAACTTGGCTTCTGAGAGCTTCAAAATGTAATGAATAAAATGCTAAAGTTGTTGATAAACAAGCAATTATTTTAATAATTAAATATGGTCATTTTAAATGAATCATGATCATTTAAAATTAATTATTTCAAATATGTTTATTTTACTGTATAATTCTATGGCTGGATGTAATAAGGAGTCATAAAAAATACAAATAAAAATACAATTAATTTTGATGTTTTTAGCAAAGTATAGTAAACATGTATTTGTATTTTTGTTTTGTTTTTTAATTAATAAATATATTTGTTTTTAGGTAAGATAAATATAATAGTACAATTTGTCTCTAGTCTGGATGATTTAGTTCTTGTCACCCTCCCGTCATGAAAAAGGGCTGTCCTCACTCAGGTCCGCATGGAGCTGGAGGGGGCGTGGCCTCCAGTTCCGGCTGAAAATCGGGAGATTTTCGGGAGAAAATTTGTCCCGGGAGGTTTTCGGGAGAGGCACTGAATTTCAGGAGTCTCCCGGAAAATTCGGGAGGTTTGGCAAGTATGCATTTATACACCTATTATTTTCTACACATTATGAGAGACAAACTGTAAACATTGATTATTACTGATTTCCTTTTGTGAAAGTTGGTGCAATAGTGATCCTTGACTGTCCTTTTTATCTGAGTAGCCTACCTTTTTCTCTTTTTTGTCTCCTCAGGCAAAACTTTTCGTTTCTTTGGTTATTGTGGCGCGTTGGCCATAATAGCAGTGATTGCACGGAGGCGTTCTTCTTGTTTTTAGTTTCCTGGCGGCACGTAGGTTCACATAAACTTCCGTCTTTTTTAACGAATGGGGAAAGGGGGAGTGGCGTATGCCTTAAAGCAAGTCAGTTTGTATTTTTTTTGTGTGGCAGGGTTCTTGCTCCCCTCCGCAAAGTGGCTAAGTGTCAGTCAAAGTGACACAGACCACCTCAGGCCACGACACAGGTGTCAATCAACTAGTTAATTTCGGCTTACTTCCTGTTTCAACATGTTCTATCTACACTTCTGTTCAAATGTAATAATCACTTATTCTTCTCTTCTTTGATACTTGACATTAGTTTTGGATGATACCACACATTTAGGTATGGATGTGATACCAAGTAGTTACAGGATCATACATTGGTCATATTCAAAGTCCTCATGTGTCCAGGTGTGTAATTCAGGCAGGTTAATACAGTAAACATTCATCAGGTCACGATACAAAAGAATACATCAATCACAAGACATTACACATTACTAACATACCATAAGCACAGACCATGGACAACAAAATAAAATAAACAACAAACAAAAGAACTAGTGAATAATCCAATTGTTTGATTAGTTTTCAAGCAGTGTTCCAGTGCAGTTGTAAATGTTAAATAGGTGTCACCATTTCTGACATGTTTCAGAGTTAGAACTTCACCTTTATTTCAGTTTGGGTTGCATTTACGTAAATTGTCAGATATTTGAGAGACTGAATTTAGGTCCAGTTTCAGGAGTCAGAGTCCTAGTAATGTCCCTCCCCAGTAGTACGACTGTGTTTGTCAACCCTGCAAGTTCCATATTGGTTTTGTGGGGGGTTTCCAAACAGTACAAACACACACTTTGTTGACACACCTTTGTCTTGTTCATCCAGTTGGTCAAGTTGGTTTTGTTCACATCATATTTGTTCATCCGTGTCAGCTTTCTGCATTTACCTGCGTCTATATTCCTTTCTTTTATCAGAGTTGGTTGTGGGATTGTGGAGTTTTAACACATTTGTGTCATGTTCATTTTCCCAAGGGAGACGTGGGATTTATTTTATTACATTTTATTTCTAAAAGAGTCACATTTTAGCAGCAAAATCATGCTCAGTTAGCATATATAACATATTTGCAATTTTACAGCTCCCATTTTAAAATGTGTCACCTTCTCTTTTTACCCCATATATATATATATATATATATATATATATATATATATATATAGATATATATATATAGATATATATGCATATATATATGTATATATACAGTATATATATATATATATATATATATATATATATATATATTTTTTTTTTATATTAAAAAAATATACATATATTTTTATACATATAAAAAAACATATATATATATACTTTTTAATATACAAAAATAGATATATAAAATACATATATATATATATATATATTAAAGAAACCATATATTTATAAATATTTCTTTTGTATTTTTTTTTAATATACAAAAAAACAACAACACATATATATATATATATATATATATATATATGTGGTTTTTTTTTATGTATACATACATATTTATACATATACATATATACATAAAAATAAACCATATATATACATATATATATATATATATATATATGGTTTATTTTTATATGTATATAAGTAAATATATATATATATATATCTATATATATATATATATATATATATATATATATATATATATACATAAATATATATATATATATATATATATATATATATATATAAATACAAATATATAAATATATATATATATATATATATAAAATAAACCATATGTATATATTTTTTTAAACTTTTAGTTTTTTAATATACAGAAAAAAAAAAAAAAAAGAAAAAAAAAAAAAAATATATATATATATATATATATATATATATATATATATATATATACATATATAAAAAATATATATATATACATATTAAAAAACATATATATATATATATATATATATTTTTTTTTAATATAAAAAAAAAAATATATATATATAAAAATATTTCATTGAAACCAGTTTTGTTAAAAAAAAATATATATATACATATATATATATATATAAAAATAAATTTAAAATTTATAAACATTTTTAAAATTTATTTTTATTTTTATTTATTTTTTATATATATATATATTTTTTTTTTTAACAAAACTGGTTTCAATGAAATATTTTTTTCGGAATGTTGAATGTATTCACTGAGTGGTGAAAATAAATTTTTCATGCTAGAGTCAGGGGTTCCCAAAATGTGTCCCTTAGCTAGTTTTTAATGATTTGTGGCACGTTTTAAAAATACTATGAAAACAATTTTTTTTTAAAGTGGAATCAAAAAGTAAATAGTGGATATTTAACAAGAGAAATTTGCAATGTTTTTTTTCTTCAAAAGCGGTCATTGCTCAAAAAAACACTAATCAATCAAAATCAAAATTGTTAGGAATCATTGATCTATTGGAGGCTTAAATTACGTCACATTCATCATTCCACTTTCAAATATTTTGTGGGGTTAAATAGTGCGTATTTTGTGCATTTGCCATATAAAAATCAAAGTTTTCTTTGAGAAAAAAGGCATAAAACAAAGCGTTAGCGTATTAGCAGCCACCAGAGGAGCAGGCCTGTAAACGGGGGCTGGGCGAGCTGTTCTTACCTGCACAGGTGTCAGCTTCTCAGTCCTTTGAGAAGAACCTTCCGTGTCTTGTGTCACGTGACTCACCACCAGCAAGCGAGTGCCTGGAAAGCAGCCGGCGACGCCCACGTGGACGCAAATAAAGGCGCTGGTGTTGGAATGGTTTTCGCTCAGCAACGCTCCCGGCCGTTCTCCAACCTTTCAGCAGAGTGCAGCTCCACAAGATTACTGGAACTAATGAGACTCAACTCATTACTGGAAGTGCCATGAAGAGCTCTCCGCTGCTACGCGGGAGCACATTAGCGCCCTGCGCTGGACACGCGGGCCAGAACCGTCCAGAGTGTGGGCGCCACTTTGGTTGTGGTTGCAGCAGAAACTTCTGCTTCGGTGGTTCAAAGCTTCAAAGAGAAGATTTCAATGGAAAAATGTTTTTGCAGCATTTTTTTCCCCTGGTGCTGTTGCTCTAAAGCTGACAATTGATTAGGTACAGCAGTATGCTAGTGTTAGTATAGCTTTAACAAGAACATATTATCAGAGGTGGGACCAAGTCATTGTTTTGCAAGTCACAAGTAAGTCTCAAGTCTTTGCCCTCAAGTCCGAGTCAAGTCCCGAGTCAAGACAGGCAAGCCCCGAGTCAAGTCCAAAGTCAAGACTGGAAAGTCTCAAGTCAAGTCCTAAGTCCTGCATTTTGAGTTTCGAGTCCTTTCAAGTCCTTTTAACCACAGACTAATATATTAACACAGATTGTGTAGGCTTTTCAAACGCTGTATTTATTTATTAAAACAAGTGCATTTTAAATTGCAGGAAAGAAAATTGTGCACTTTATAATAGCACTATTAACCAGTCATTTGAAACATTAACTCATTCCTTTACAGAACAAACACATTGAAAAATAAAGTGCAAATGTACTTATTTGTACAAAAGTGTTAACATTGAAAAAACATGACATATACGTGAACATAACAAAAAAGTTGTACTTTTTATATGTCAGGGCCCTATGCTGCATTGCATTTGCAAAAGACCAAATTAGCCAAGAGTCTGTCAGTCATTTGTGCAAGATGGGGGCGTAGTATGATGCCACCATGGCTGAAAACTCGCTCCACTGGAGCACTGGAGGCAGGCACTGCCAAGACTCTCATGGCCACTCGGAACAGTGAAGGAAGAGTCTTCATGTTCAATGCCCAGAACAAAAGCGGGGAGAGAGTTGTTTTGGGTTGGTGCACTACTTGTAAGTGTATCTTGTGTTTTTTATGTTGATTTAATAAAAAAAATAAAATAAAATAAAAATATTTCTTGTGCGGCCCGATACCAATCGATCCACGGACCAGTACCGGGCCGCGGCCCGGTGGTTGGGGACCACTGAGGTAAACAACCAACAGTATGTCAGAAAGCTAGCTAAAACGGTACACATATTCATAATATAGTATACATTTTAACTGACCTTTATTTGACTATTTTTGTATATGTACTGTACTGTGCAATCTAATCATAAAAGTTCCAATCAATCAATCAAAAGTGTGAAGGAAAAAATATACTTTTTTTATTTCAACCGTACATCCCGTCAAAAGCCTCAAGACTGACCGCACATGAGGACGTTCCTGTCTTCACAATAAAAGTGCCGCTCCATCGCGCCTGCGCTTTCAAAACAAGAGTCTCCGAAAGCCAGCGCAAACAAGCTAGCAAGCTACGGAGTTTGACGCCAATATATTTCTTGTAAAGTGTATAAAAACGAATATGGAAGCTGGACAAATAAGGTGCCAAAAACCAACCACTTTCATGTGGTATTAGACAGAAAGGAGGAACTTTTCTTCTCCTCCATTTGAAAACGTGGACGTTATCATCACTACTGTCTGATTACAATCAATGCAAGTCATCAGAATCAGGTAATACACCAACTTATATTCTAGTCTGCATGAAAGAAAGGAATCTATATGTTAAACATGCATGTATATTCATTAAAACATCTTTAACATGTAAACAAAAACAGCAAAATAAATACATATAAATTATATACTGTATATATCAATGTATATGTATGTATATATATGTATATATATATATATATATATGTGTGTGTGTGTATGTTACTCATCAGTTACTCAGTACTTGAGTAGTTTTTTCACAACATACTTTTTACTTTTACTCAAGTAAATATTTGGGTGACTACTCCTTACTTTTACTTGAGTAATAAATCTCTAAAGTAACAGTACTCTTACTTGAGTACAATTTCTGGCTACTCTACCCACCTCTGCTTACAACTATACCTAATATATAAAGGGGTGGAAAAGTGACTATTACCTGCAGGGCGAACATTAGCTAACCAGAAGGCAATAACAATGTAAACAAAAAACACCTGCTTAAAAGATCTAATACAAATGTCCCTGAGGAATGTAAGGTGGGAGTACTGTAATTACCTAACGTTACATTATTATTTTCCATAACAATTTAGCCCCCTCCACAATATTAACCCGACGTTAAAACAGAACTAGCTATTTATTGATTAGCAATTGCCGAATCATGTAACATTAGCTTAATGCTAAAAAGCCAGGTTACTATCACATTCTGTAACAGACAAATAATTTCATGTAGGCTAACGTTACCTACCTGCTACCTCTGTCTTTTCTCGTTTCTCCTCCTCTTCTTTTCTCTTTTTTCTTCCCTGGGCACCTGACAGTTTTGGCCGTTTTGACATCTTGTGTTGATTTTTTGATGTGGTGACGTCCAAAAAGAGTCATGATACGGGAAGGGAGGGGGCGCACCGTGCGGGGATGGGGGGGGGGGGGGCGTAATGTTGTAACAAATAATATTTCTATTAAATAGGCTTTACTTTGCATTTTAATTAATGTGGGATTATTTTTTGTATTTAGAAATAATAGTACCAACTTTTTTTTTTTTTTTTTTTTCTCCAACATTTGTGGCACTGGCGTGGCGCCACCTGATGGACGGCGCCCTTAGCATTTGCCTATACGGCCTATGCCACGGGCCGGCCCTGCTAATCAAAGATCCTGTATTATGACGAGAGCATTTTGCTGACTTTAAGGACTTACTGCAAAATAAAAACAAACAATAATAAAACCCTCTATTGCGCTGTTTTTGAGGACATACTCCCAAAAAAAACACACGTCAAAGATCGTCTATATGATTTTGATGTTTTTAGGAATACAAAAACAGTTCCTATAGTGAACTTGCAGGCCATGACGTCATTGATGCTCCGTGTTTAAGATAGTTTCTAACCTTTTTCACCTCAAGGCCCATTTTTTCCCACTACAGAGGGGTCCGGGGCCCACTCTAATATTAACACTGAATGAGAAATCCTACTCTTGACTTTAATGGTAAATAATAATTATTATCAAGGCTTAGGTCAGGCTGATTACAAAAAGAAATACACTGCAAAAGTAAGGACTCAAAAAGCAGATGCAAAAATAAATGAACATACAATGATGTCATGCTGGAACCAATCAACTAAAATAACAATAAACATGCGTCTTGAAAAACTGCCATTAAAGTACAGCTTCATCACTTGAGTCGTCATTTTTGCGCTTAAAAAAACCGTCTATGACTTTATCTCCAGACTTCTTCTGTTTGATAATGTCATTAGTGCCCCAAGTGGTGGAAAAGTGTATTACGACTGATTATTGCTGAGGAACGAGTTGGTTAGTAACGAGTTGGTTAGTAACCAGCCAAGACGAGGCGTGTTCCTCATTACCACGCACGTCCTGGACTTTAGCAGCCAGACACGCCGGTCGCTGCTTCAGGGATGGAAGTCTAATTTGTGGAAGCTGTCAATCATCTTTGCATGAATATTCAAGGGTGTGCGCCATTGATTGTTTTAAAAATAGGCGAGGCCACGCGGTGGATGGCGACGTGCGGCACCGAGCTGATTGTTGACACGCGTTCATCAGCGACGTGACAATCAATCGTCTGTCAGGAGACGGGAGGGAGGACTTTTGTTTTGAAGGCTGTCTGCAAAAAACTGTTCTGCAAAGCAGTGTTTTGCGTCTTTATGGGATGTCAAAAATAAAAATGATATCGTCTACGCAGAAATACTTTTTTCAAATGTTATAGCAGCTGGCCGACTTATTACAACTAATTCAATTGATGCCTATTTTAGTTTTTTTTATCCACACTTTGAAGACACTATAATGTGTGTAATATATACACATACATATATATATATATATATATATATATATATATATATATATATATATATATATATATATATATATATATATATATATATATATACACACATATGTATTTATTTATATATATATGTATATATATATATATATATATATATATATATATATATATATATATATATATATATATATATATATATATATACAGGTAAAAGCCAGTAAATTAGAATATTTTGAAAAACTTGATTTATTTCAGTAATTGCATTGAAAAGGTGTAACTTGTACATTATATTTATTCATTGCACACAGACTGATGCATTCAAATGTTTATTTCATTTAATTTTGATGATTTGAAGTGGCAACAAATGAAAATCCAAAATTCCGTGTGTCACAAAATTAGAATATTACTTAAGGCTAATACAAAAAAGGGATTTTTAGAAATGTTGGCCAACTGAAAAGTATGAAAATGAAAAATATGAGCATGTACAATACTCAATACTTGGTTGGAGCTCCTTTTGCCTCAATTACTGCGTTAATGCGGCGTGGCATGGAGTCGATGAGTTTCTGGCACTGCTCAGGTGTTATGAGAGCCCAGGTTGCTCTGATAGTGGCCTTCAACTCTTCTGCGTTTTTGGGTCTGGCATTCTGCATCTTCCTTTTCACAATACCCCACAGATTTTCTATGGGGCTAAGGTCAGGGGAGTTGGCGGGCCAATTTAGAACAGAAATACCATGGTCCGTAAACCAGGCACGGGTAGATTTTGCGCTGTGTGCAGGCGCCAAGTCCTGTTGGAACTTGAAATCTCCATCTCCATAGAGCAGGTCAGCAGCAGGAAGCATGAAGTGCTCTAAAACTTGCTGGTAGACGGCTGCGTTGACCCTGGATCTCAGGAAACAGAGTGGACCGACATCAGCAGATGACATGGCACCCCAAACCATCACTGATGGTGGAAACTTTACACTAGACTTCAGGCAACGTGGATCCTGTGCCTCTCCTGTCTTCCTCCAGACTCTGGGACCTCGATTTCCAAAGGAAATGCAAAATTTGCATGGTTGGGTGATGGTTTGGGGTGCCATGTCATCTGCTGGTGTCGGTCCACTCTGTTTCCTGAGATCCAGGGTCAACGCAGCCGTCTACCAGCAAGTTTTAGAGCACTTCATGCTTCCTGCTGCTGACCTGCTCTATGGAGATGGAGATTTCAAGTTCCAACAGGACTTGGCGCCTGCACACAGCGCAAAATCTACCCGTGCCTGGTTTACGGACCATGGTATTTCTGTTCTAAATTGGCCCGCCAACTCCCCTGACCTTAGCCCCATAGAAAATCTGTGGGGTATTGTGAAAAGGAAGATGCAGAATGCCAGACCCAAAAACGCAGAAGAGTTGAAGGCCACTATCAGAGCAACCTGGGCTCTCATAACACCTGAGCAGTGCCAGAAACTCATCGACTCCATGCCACGCCGCATTAACGCAGTAATTGAGGCAAAAGGAGCTCCAACCAAGTATTGAGTATTGTACATGCTCATATTTTTCATTTTCATACTTTTCAGTTGGCCAACATTTCTAAAAATCCCTTTTTTGTATTAGCCTTAAGTAATATTCTAATTTTGTGACACACGGAATTTTGGATTTTCATTTGTTGCCACTTCAAATCATCAAAATTAAATGAAATAAACATTTGAATGCATCAGTCTGTGTGCAATGAATAAATATAATGTACAAGTTACACCTTTTGAATGCAATTACTGAAATAAATCAAGTTTTTCAAAATATTCTAATTTACTGGCTTTTACCTGTATATATGGTTTATTATCCGTTATACAGTACTCAATACCGGGGTAGAGCGGAATATATGTTAGGTCAGGAAAAAACACAGGGGCTATTTCATCCCTACAAATATAATATATATATGTATGTATATGTATAAGTATATATGTATATGTGTGTGTATATATATATATATATATATATATATATATATATATATATATATAACAAAGACAGAAATTGTGCCACATGCTTGTATGGATGAAATAGCGAAATAGCCACTGTGTTTTTTCCTGATGTAACATATATATATATGTATATATATATATATATATATATATATATATATATTGGGCCAGAAACTAAATGTTGTTTAGCGGCACTAAAAGCCTTCGGATGAAATGAACTCCTCTTCCTAGAAGTTCCTTTTCATCCTTCAATGCAGCACAAATATTATCAGGACCTTTGTGGGCTTTAAAAATAAAATGCTATCAAGCAGCCTGACTCATTTGCTTAGTCCCCCTCATTGTAAGGCAGGAAGAAGGAGGCTGGGTCTGATAAGGGAACTTAATTAGGGTGGCTGGGGGCTTAATGTAACGTTACACCCTCTCTGTCAGGACACATTAACCCGTAACACGGACGTGAGCTCGGGGAATAAAAGCTGAAGCTGACTTCCATGCGGGGGAGAGAGAGCCCGGGTGGGAACACCTGCAGGACCAGGTTGGATGCATCATCCAGCATGTCTGCAGGAGATGTATCTGGGGGGACTTGGGTAGGTTCCAGCAGACGTACAAGGTCCTAGCTCGCTGCTAACTGACGTCTGACAGCCGCTTGTTTTTGTAGAGCATGCAGAACAAACATGTCAAGTCTCAGTAGGTGGAAATACAAGTTGACTTTATGTGTTTTATTGAAGCCATGAAATAAAATATCTAATTGTCACTCAAAGTACGTGAAGAAACGCTCCAAACATCCCAAAACGTCACAAATCCAGTCGGCCGTTTTGAATATTCCGCACCCTGACCGCATTATTAGGTCAGTCATACTGGAAATACGCAAACTTTGTAAAGAGATGTGATGTTTATCATCAACAATCCTTATGGAAGACAAGAACAAGAACACTCAAAAAAAGCTGGCACAAGTGGCAAAAAAGAGTGATAAAGTTGAGGAATGCTCGTCAAAGACTTATTTGGAACATCCCACAGGTGAACAGGCTAATTGGGAACAGGTGGGTGCCATGATTGGGAAAATAAGCAGATATTAACAGTAGATGAACAAGTGGATTAATAATATTGTTTTACAGTTTGTCCCTCATAATGTGTAGAAAATAATAAATGACACAATATGTTACTGCAATTAGGAGTCTTTGTTTGTTTACTTACTACTAAAAGACAAGTTGTCTAGTATGTTCACTATTTTGTGTTTTATGTTTCAAGTACACTAACATTTGTTGTTACAATAAAGATGATAATTACATTTTTTTTGTGGTCCCCTTTATTTAAAACATGTATATTTTGGTACTGGTACCAACATATTGGTATCGGGACAACCCTAGTTAAGATGTTTTTTGTTTTCATTCATCATGCTTTGCTTGATAAATAAACAAAGAACTCCAGGGAGAAGAAGCCGCCATTTTTTCTCATTATTTTTTATTTTTGAAGGTTAGGTTTAGGAGGAGGAGGGGGTGGGTGGTAGGGTTGGGGTTAGGGATTAGCATTAGCGTTAGAGGTTAGAGTTAGGGTTAGATGTTGGGGTTAGGGTTAGGGTTGGGGTTGGGGTTGGGGTTAGGGTTAGGGTTAGGGTTAAGGTTAGGGTTAGGTATAAAGTAAAAAAAAGAGTTGGTTAGGGCTAGGTTTAGGGATTGGGGTTAGGTTTAGAGGTTAGGGTTAGGTTTGGGGTTAGGGTTAGGGGGAGGGTTAAGGGTTATGGTTAGAGGTTAGGGTTAGGGTTAGGGGGAGGGTTAAGGTTAGGGTTAGGAATAAAGTAAAAAAAGAGTTGGTCAGGGTTAGGGTTAGAGTTAGGCATAAAGTTAAAAAAAAGAGTTGGTCAGGGTTAGGGTTAGGGGTTAGGGTTAGGGTTAGGGGTTATGGTTAGAGGTTAGGGTTAGGGTTAGGGGGAGGGTTAAGGGTTATGGTTAGAGGTTAGGGTTAGGGGGAGGGTTAAGGTTAGGTTTAGGAATAAAGTAAAACAAGAGTTGGTTAGGGTTAGGCATAAAGTAAAAAAAAGAGTTGGTCAGGGTTAGGGTTAGGGGTTAGGGTTAGGGTTAGGGTTAAGGGTTATGGTTAGAGGTTAGGGTTAAAGTTAGGGGGAGGGTTAAGGTTAGGGTTAGGAATAAAGTAAAAAAGAGCTGGTTAGGGTTAGGGTTAGGGTTAGGCATAAAATAAAAAAAAGGGTTGGTCAGGGTTAGGGTTAGGGGTTAGGGTTAGGGTTAGGGTTAGGGTTAGGGTTAAGGGTTATGGTTAGAGGTTAGGGTTAGGGTTAGGGGGAGGGTTAAGGTTAGGGTTAGGAATAAAGTAAAAAAAGAGTTGGTTAGGGTTAGGGTTAGGGTTAGGCATAAAGTTTAAAAAAAAGGGTTGTTAGGGGTTAGGGTTAGGGTTAAGGGTTAGAGGTTAGGGTTAGGGTTAGGAGGAGGGTTAAGGTTAGGGTTAGGAATAAAGTAAAAAAAGAGTTGGTTAGGGTTAGGGTTAGGGTTAGGCATAAAGTAAAAAAAGAGTTGGTCAGGGTTAGCGTTAGGGGTTAGGGTTAGAGTTTAGGGTTAGGATTAGGGTTAGGATTAGGGTTAGGGGTTAGGGGTTAGGGTTAGGTATAAAGTAAAAAAAAAAAGTTGGTTAGGGGTTAGGGTTAGAGTTTAGGGTTAGGATTAGGGTTAGGGGTTAGGGTTTAGGGTTTAGGGTTAGGTATAAAGTAAAAAAAGAGTTGGTTAGGGTTAGGGGTTAGGGGTTAGGGTTAGGGTTAGAGTTTAGGGTAAGGGGTTAGGGGTTAGGGTTTGGGTTAGGGTTAGAGGTTAGTGTTAGGGCTAGGGTTATAGATAGGGTTATTGTTAGGGTTAGGGTTGGTTAATTGTGTCAGTACTTTAGCCCATACTAGCTAGCGTAGTTTTTGATTTTAAAGCATATTGTTTTTGAAAGACTTTATTATCAATATTATTGGTAATAACATTAATTTGAGTTCTAAATATCCAGCGGGCGCAAACACGCTGCCTCAATTATTGGCCCTAATTGGGTGAAGGTAAAATGTGATTACCTACTCTTTGTGAGGGCGTTCATGAGGCTAACCTGATTAAAGGAGGAACAATGGCGCTGCAATTAGAGCATCATTGACACCACTCACTCCACTCGGGGACGTGGTGTTTATTTTCTGCACTTTTAGGACATTGTTTTTTGTTTTTTTGTTTGTGTCAAACCTGTTTGTATAAAAAGGTTGTTTTTAAACCTAAACATAAACACACATCCTTCACTCGCTCCTGATAACAAGATATAAAAATATCATCCCTGATTCTCATGTGACCTTTGTTGCAACACCTCAGCAGACGTCCACACGGTCTTGCAAATAAAATCATCTTTTCACAACCTTTGACGCAGCTGCTGCATGGAAACACAAAACCTTGATGGCGGCGAACACATCACCCTCATTCTCACTTCTCTGCACTCGCTGTTTGTTTTAAAACAGCTCCTGGCTTATAGACAATCTTTGACTAGCACATAGACAATCTTTGACTAGCACATAGACAATCTTTGATGATCTTTCTTGCAGTAGCTCCTATAAAAACAGCTCCTGGCTTATAGACAATCTTTGACTAGCATATAAACAATCTTTGATCATCTTTCTTGCAGTAGCTCTTTTAAAAACAGCTCCTGGCTTATAGACAATCTTTGACTAGCATATAGACAATCTTTGATGATCTTTCTTGCAGTAGCTCCTATAAAAACAGCTCCTGGCTTATAGACAATCTTTGACTAACATTTGGAAAATCGTTGATGATCTTTCTTGCAGTAGCTCCTTTAAAAACAGCTCCTGGCTTATAGACAATCTTTGACTAACATTTGGAAAATCGTTGATGATCTTTCTTGCAGTAGCTCTTTTAAAAACAGCTCCTGGCTTATGTGAGGATATTTGACCATCTTTCTTGCAGTAGCTCTTTTAAAAGCAGCTCCTGGCTTATAGACAATCTTTGACTAGCATATAGACAATCTTTGATGATCTTTTTTGCAGTAGTTCCTTTAAAGATAGCTCCTGGCTTATAGACAATCTTTGACGAGTATATAGAAAATCTCTGATGATCTTTCTTGCAGTAGCTCCTTTAAAAATAGCTCCTGGCTTATAGACAATCTTTGACAAGTATATAGAAAATCACCGATGATCTTTCTTGCAGTAGCTCCTTTAAAAACGGCTCCTGGCTTATAGACAATCTTTGACTAGTATATAGAAAATCTCTGATGATCTTTCTTGCAGTAGCTCCTTTAAAAACAGCTCCTGGCTTATAGACAATCTTTGACAAGTATATAGAAAATCACCGATGATCTTTCTTGCAGTAGCTCCTTTAAAAACGGCTCCTGGCTTATAGACAATCTTTGACTAGTATATAGAAAATCTCTGATGATCTTTCTTGCAGTAGCTCCTTTAAAAACAGCTCCTGGCTTATAGAGGATCTTTGACCATCTTTCTTGCAGTAGCTCTTTTAAAAACAGCTCCTGGCTTGTAGAAAATCTTTGACTAGCAAATAGACAATCTTTGATGATTGTTCTTGCAGTAGCTCCTTTAAAAACAGCTCCTGGCTTATGTAAGGATCTTTGACTATCTTTCTTGCAGTAGCTCTTTTAAAAGCAGCTCCTGGCTTATAGACAATCTTTGACTAGCATATAGACAATCTTTGACCATCTTTCTTGCAGTAGCTCTTTTAAAAACAGCTCCTTGCTTATAGACAATCTTTGACTAGCATATAGACAATCTTTGATGATCTTTCTTGCAGTAGGTCCTTTAAAAACGGCTCCTGGCTTATAGACGATCTTTGACTAGTATATAGACAGCCTTTCATGATCGTTTTTAGCAGTAGCTCCTTAAAAACAGCTCCTGGCTTATAGACAACCTTTGACTAGCATATAGACAATCTTTGATGATCTTTCTTGCAGTAGGTCCTTTAAAAACAGCTCCTGGCTTATAGACAACCTTTGACTAGCATATAGACAATCTTTGACCATCTTTCTTGCAGTAGCTCTTTTAAAAACAGCTCCTGGCTTATAGATAATATTTGACTAGCAAATAGACAATCTTTGATGATCTTTCTTGCAGTAGCTCCTATAAAAACAGCTCCTGGCTTGTAGAAAATCTTTGACTAACATTTGGCCAATCTTTGATGATTGTTCTTGCAGTAGCTCCTTTAAAAACAGCTCCTGGCTTATGTAAGGATCTTTGACTATCTTTCTTGCAGTAGCTCTTTTAAAAGCAGCTCCTGGCTTATAGACAATCTTTGACTAGCATATAGACAATCTTTGATGATCTTTCTTGCAGTAGGTCCTTTAAAAACAGCTCCTGGCTTTTGTGAGGATTTTTGACCATCTTTCTTGCAGTAGCTCTTTTAAAAACAGCTCCTGGCTTATAGACAATCTTTGACTAGCATATAGACAATCTTTGATGATCTTTCTTGCAGTAGGTCCTTTAAAAACAGCTCCTGGCTTCTAGACGATCTTTGATCATCTTTCTTGCAGTAGCTCTTTTAAAAACAGCTCCTGGCTTATAGACAATCTTTGACTAGCATATAGACAATCTTTGATGATCTTTCTTGCAGTAGGTCTTTTAAAAACAGCTCCTGGCTTCTAGAGGATCTTTGACCATCTTTCTTGCAGTAGCTCTTTTAAAAACTGCTCCTGGCTTATAGATAATATTTGACTAGCATATAGACAATCTTTGAAGATCTTTCTTGCAGTAGTTCCTTTTATAACAGCTCCTGGCTTATAGACAATATTTGACTAGCATAGACAATCTTTGATGATCTTTCTTGCAGTAGCTCCTTTAAAAACAGCTCCTGGCTTATAGACAATCTTTGACTAGCATATAGACAATCTCTGATGATATTTCTTGCAGTAGCTCCTTTAAAAACAACTCCTGGATTATAGACAATCTTTGACTAGCATTTAGACAATCTTTGATGATCTTTCTTGCAGTAGGTCTTTTAAAAACAGCTCCTGGCTTATAGACAATCTTTGACTGTCATATAGACACTCTTTGATGATATTTTTTTGCAGTAGCTCCTTTAGAATAGTTTCTGGCTTGTAGACAATCTTTGACTAGCATGGACAATCTTTGATGATCTTTCTTAAAGTAGCTCCTTAAAAAACAGCTCCTGGCTTATAGACAATCTTTGACTAGAACATAGACAATCTTTGATGATCTTTCTTGCAGTAGCTCCTTTAAAAACAGCTCCTGGCTTATAGACAATCTTTGACTAGCATTTAGACTATTTTTGATTATCTTTTTTGCAGTAGCTCCTTTAAAGATGGCTCCTGGCTTATAGACAATCTTTGACTTGCATAGACAATCTCTGATGATCTTTCTTGCAGTAGCTCCTTTAAAAACAGCTCCTGGCTTATAGACAATCTTTGACTAGCATATAGACAATCTTTGATGATATTCTTGCAGTAGCTCCTTTAAAGATGGCTCCTGGCTTATAGACAATCTTTGACTAGCATATAGACAATCTTTGATTATCTTTTTTGCAGTAGCTCCCTTAAAATAGCTCCTGGCTTATAGACAATCTTTGACTAGCATACCAACAATCTTTAATTCATTCTTGCAGTAACTCCTTAAAAACAGCTCTAGGCTTATAGAGGATCTTTGACCAGCATATAGACAATTTTTGACCATCTTTCTTGCAGTAGCTTCTTTAAAAATCAGCTTTTTAAAATACATATTTTTTTTAAATAAATAAATGTATGCATTTATAATTTGACGGTGCGCCTTACAACTAACTAATGTACGTATTCATTCTGGTTGTGCTTACCGACCTCTAAACAATGTTATTTTGTGCATGGTGTAATGATGAGTGTGACCAGCAGATGGCAGTCACACATAAGAGATAGGTGTGGACTGCAGGTTGACGCCTGTTCAGTAAATGACGCCCGTGAGCAAGCATGAGGACTGAACTTCCAATGAAAAAAATCAGACGTGCTAACCCTTGTAGCTCAAAGTTGCTTATAAATGAGTGTGAGAAAATTCAAGTCTGGTGATTACAATCCCTGTGGCCCACATTAGCCGTGACATGATGGATGACAGGAAGTGGTGAATGTGTGAATGTCACGCCTCTAATGCATTTCATACAACACACTAACTTGTATTTTCTCTCGCCTCTTTTCTCTCTCTCCCGCCCTCGCCTGCCAACGGACGCCGTCGCCCATCAGGTGAGTTGGATTGTTTTCTGCTGAGTGTGAGACATCACAAAGTCACTTTGCAGAGATTGTTGCTGAGGAGGATGTGGCTGAGTTTTTTTACGTCTTTGAGAGCATCAGGCGGGTCCACGTTGTCAGTACTTAAGCCTTCTACGCTGCGCTACTTGCTGACTACTTAGTGCATTTCATCCTTCAAAGAACCCAGCAGAACATCTCTCTTGCATAGATGATCTTTGACTTGCCTTTTTGCAGTGGCTCTTTAAAAACAACACAGCACTCCATTTAGGATCTTTGAAGTGGTCCCATGTGCTCCTCTTGCTGTGTCACTGCTCTATACCTCCGTGTGTGTGTGTGTGTGTGTGTGTGTGTGTGTGTGTGTGTGTGTGTGTGTGTGTGTGTGTGTGTGTGTGTGTGTGTGTGTGTGTGTGTGTGTGTGTGTGTGACAGGAAGAAAAGCTCTGACTGAGCAATTCATCATCTCTAGAGCTAAAATACAAGACATTTTTCTCTAAGAAAACTTGTTTTATACCACACCTTGATCGTCGACTAGTCATCTTAACAATTAGTCAACTACGAACATTTTAATCATCGACTAGTCATCAACTATTTAGTTAGTTAGTTAGTTTGTTCTTTCGGTTGTTAGTTAATTAGTTAGTTTGTTAATTTGTTTCTTAGTTCGTTAGTAAGTTAGTTTGTTTGTTAGTTTATTTGAAATAACGAACAAACTAATTAACTTACTAATGTTAGTTAGTTAGTTGGTTATTTAGTTAGTTAGTTGCTTAGTTGTATAGCTAGTTTGTTTGTTTATTTGGTTGTTATTTTGTTAGTTTGTTAGTTAATTAGTTTGTTAGTTCATGTGTTAGTTAGTCTGTTAATTAGTTTGTTAGTAAGTTAGTTTGTTTGTTAGTTAATTCGAAATAACAAACAAACTAATTTACTTACGAATGTGAGTTAGTTATAATATGTAGTTAGCTACTATTTTAACGATTAACTACAAACATTTTGATCATCCACTAGTCATTGACTATTTAGTTAGTTAGTTGGTTAGTTAGTTTGTTCTTTCAGTTGTTATTTTGTTAGTTCATTTGTTAGTTAGTTTGTTAATTAGGTTCTTAGTTTGTTAGTTAGTTAGTTTGTGTGTTAGTTCGAACGAACTAACAAACAAACTAATTAACTTACTAATGTCAGTTAGTTAACTAGTTAGCTAGTTCATGAGTTAGTTGGTTAGGTTGTTAGTTCGCTAGTTAGTTTGTTAATTTGTTTCTTAGTTCGTTAGTAAGTTAGTTTGTTTGTTAGTTTATTTGAAATAACGAACAAACTAATTAACTTACTAATGTTAGTTAGTTAGTTGGTTATTTAGTTAGTTAGTTGCTTAGTTATATAGCTAGTTTGTTTGTTTATTTGGTTGTTCTTTTGTTAGTTTGTTAGTTAATTAATTTGTTAGTTCATGTGTTAGTTAGCCTGTTAATTAGTTTGTTAGTAAGTTAGTTTGTTCGTTAGTTCATTCGAAATAACGAACAAACTAATTTACCTACAAATGTGAGTTAGTTATAATATGTAGTTAGCTACTATTTTAACGATTAACTACGAACATTTTGATCATCGACTATTCATCGACTATTTAGTTAGTTAGTTTATTTGTTTGTTCTTTCGGTTGTTATTTTGTTAGTTTGTTAGTTCATTTGTTAGTTAGTTTGTTAATTAGGTTCTTAGTTTGTTAGTTAGTTAGTTTGTGTGTTAGTTCGAACGAACTAACAAACAAACAAATTAATTTACTAATGTCAGTTAGTTAACTAGTTAGCTAGTTCATGAGTTAGTTGGTTAGGTTGTTAGTTCGCTAGTTAGTTTGCTAGTTAGTTTGTTAATTTGTTTCTTAGTTCGTTAGTAAGTTAGTTTGTTTGTTATTTCATTCGAAATAACGAACAAACTAATTAACTTACTAATGTTATTTAGTTGGTTTATTAGTTAGTTAGTTGCTTAGTTATATAGCTAGTTTGTTTGGTTGTTCATTTGTTAGTTTGTTAGTTAATTAGTTTGTTAGTTCATGTGCTAGTTAGTCTGTTAATTAGTTTGCTAGTAAGTTTGTTTGTTCGTTAGTTCATTTGAAATAACGAACAAACTAATTTACCTACAAATGTGAGTTAGTTATAATATGTAGTTAGCTACTATTTTAACGATTAACTACAAACATTTTGATCATCCACTAGTCATTGACTATTTAGTTAGTTAGTTAGTTTGTTTGTTCTTTCAGTTGTTATTTTGTTAGTTCATTTGTTAGTTAGTTTGTTAATTAGGTTCTTAGTTTGTTAGTTAGTTAGTTTGTGTGTTAGTTCGAACGAACTAACAAACAAACTAATTAAGTTACTAATGTCAGTTAGTTAACTAGTTAGCTAGTTCATGAGTTAGTTGGTTAGGTTGTTAGTTCGCTAGTTAGTTTGTTAATTTGTTTCTTAGTTCATTAGTAAGTTAGTTTGTTTGTTATTTTATTCGAAAGAACGAACAAACTAATTAACTTACTAATGTTATTTAGTTGGTTAATTAGTTTGTTAGTTGCTTAGTTGTATAGCTAGTTTGTTTGTTTGTTTGGTTGTTCTTTTGTTAGTTTGTTAGTTAATTAGTTTGTTAGTTCATGTGTTAGTTAGTCTGTTAATTAGTTTGTTAGTAAGTTAGTTTGTTCGTTAGTTCATTTGAAATAACGAACAAACTAATTTACTTACTAATGTGAGTTAGTTATAATATGTAGCTAGCTACTATTTTAACGATTAACTACAAACATTTTGATCATTGACTAGTCATCGACTATTTAGTTAGTTAGTTAGTTTGTTTGTTCTTTCGGTTGTTTTTTTGTTAGTTCATTTGTTAGTTAGTTTGTTAATTAGGTTCTTAGTTCGTTAGTAAGTTCGTTTGTTTGTTATTTTATTCGAAAGAACAAACAAACTAATTAACTTACTAATGTTATTTAGTTGGTTAATTAGTTTGTTAGTTGCTTAGTTGTATAGCTAGTTTGTTTGTTTGTTTGGTTGTTCTTTTGTTAGTTTGTTAGTTAATTAGTTTTTAGTTCATGTGTTAGTCTGTTAATTAGTTTGTTAGTAAGTTAGTTTGTTTGTTAGTTCATTCGAAATAACGAACAAACTCATTTACTTACTAATGTGAGTTAGTTATAATATGTAGTTAGCTACTATTTTAACGATTGACTACGAACATTTTGATCATCGACTAGTCATCGACTATTTAGTTAGTTAGTTAGTTAGTTAGTTAGTTTGTTTGTTCTTTCGGTTGTTATTTTGTTAGTTTGTTAGTTCATTTGTTAGTTAGTTTGTTAATTAGGTTCTTAGTTTGTTAGTTAGTGTGTTAGTTCAAACAAACTAACAAACTAACTAATTAACTTACTAATGTCAGTTAGTTAACTAGTTAGCTAGTTCATGAGTTAGTTGGTTAGGTTGTTAGTTCGCTAGTTAGTTTGCTAGTTAGTTTGTTAATTTGTTTGTTTGTTTGTTATTTTATTCGAAAGAACGACCAAACTAATTAACTTACTAATGTTATTTAGTTGGTTAATTAGTTTGTTAGTTGCTTAGTTGTATAGCTAGTTTGTTTGTTTGTTTGGTTGTTCTTTTGTTAGTTTGTTAGTTAATTAGTTTGTTAGTTCATGTGTTAGTTAGTCTGTTAATTAGTTTGTTAGTAAGTTAGTTTGTTCAGTTGTATAGCTAGTTTGTTTGTTTGTTTGTTCTTTTGTTAGTTTGTTAGTTAATTAGTTTGTTAGTTCATGTGTTAGTTAGCCTGTTAATTAGTTTGTTAGTAAGTTAGTTTGTTCGTTAGTTCATTTGAAATAACGAACAAACTAATTTACTTACTAATGTGAGTTAGTTATAATATGTAGTTAGCTACTATTTTAACAATTATCTACGGACATTTTGATCATCGACTAGTCATCGACTATTTAGTTAGTTAGTTAGTTAGTTAGTTAGTTCTTTCGGTTGTTATTTTGTTAGTTAGTTTGTTAATTAGGTTATTAGTTAGTTTGTGTGTTAGATCAAATGAACTAACAAACAGACAAATTAACTTACTAATGTTAGTTAGTGAACTAGTTAGCTAGTCCATTAGTTAGTTGTTAGGTTGTTAGTTAGCTAGTTAGTTTGTTCGTTCTGTTGTTATTTTGTTATTTAATTTGTTTGTTAGTTCATGTCTTAGTTAGTTAGTGAGTCAGTCAATTAGTTAGTTAGTTAGTTAGTTCTTTCGGTTGTTATTTTGTTAGTTTGTTAGTTCATTTGTTAGTTCATTTGTTAATTAGGTTATTAGTTAGTTTGTGTGTTAGTTCGAATGAACTAACAAACAAAAAAATTAACTTATTAATGTTAGTTAGTGAACTAGTTAGCTAGTCCATTAGTTAGTTGTTAGGTTGTTAGTTAGTTAGCTAGTTAGTTTGTTCGTTCTGTTGTTATTTGGTTATTTAATGTGTCTGTTAGTTCATGTCTTAGCTAGTTAGTTACTTAGTTAGCTGGTTAGTTAGTTGGTTAGTTAGTTAGTTGGATAGTTAGTTAGTTAGTTAGTTAGTTAGTTAGTTAGCTTACATACCGGTGCGCTCTATAGTCCAGAAAATATGGTCGTTGGGAAATAAAACCTCTGCTTTGTTTTTAGTGAGTACTTAAGCCTTCTACGCTACGCTACTTTCTGACTACTTAGTGCAATCGATCCTTAAAAAAAAAACTCTCTTATATAGACGATCTTTGACTTGCCTTTTTGCAGTGGGTCTTTAAAAACAACAGAGCACTCCATTTAGGATCTTTGAAGTTTTTTGCAGTAGCTCCTTAAAAACTGCTCCTGGCTTATAGAGGATCTAGATCACTTCCATTTAGGATCTTTGAAGTGGTCCCATGTGCTCTTCTTGTTGTGTCACTGCTGTATGTAACCATGTGTGTGTGTGTGTGTGACAGGAAGAAAAGCTCTGACTGAGCAATGATTGATTTCTAGAGGCAAAATACAATAGATGTGTGTTCCATCACACGTAGCGGCAGGTATGCTACTAAGGTGTGGGGAAGTTGCAGAAGACGTGAAAGGACAAGAATAAAGAAGGAGATGTGAGGGGAAGGCTGAGCGTGAGGAAGGAAGGAGGAAAGGAGGTTTGGGGGCAAATAGGAGCTGGCCGAGTGTGAAGAGTCCTCCATCAGTATTCAGTGTGTCTGCTCCAGGGCTTTAAGGCAGCGATGCTCGGCGTGGTGCACACTCGCTCTCATGCGTCGTCAGCTCCGATCGCACAAACCATCTTTGTGACGTCTAAGAGCACGTGAGGAGGATGCACACCTTATGTCTGGGAGTCAGGCTGCGGCTAGTGCCATCCTTGTGTCTGGGAGTAGTTGACAGACACGTCCTTGTTGCAGGACAGTCAGGCTGCGGCTAGTGCCATCCTCAGCATGAAGACGTCAAGCGGCTCAGTTTATTGACAATCACTCCTTGCTGGTTCGGTAGGATGAGCAAAGACGCACATGAAACGCTCACACCGGCCGGTGAGCGGGGCTGCTCTTTAGGCTTCACTATGATGCGTTATTGTTGTTTTGTATTAATCCCAATATATATTATTGTTGTTTTTTATTTATCCAAATATATATTTTTGTTGTTTTTTATTAATCCCAATATACATTGTAGTGTTTTTTTAATTAATCAAAATATATATTCTTGTTGTTTTTTATTCATCCAAATATATATTCTTTTTGTTTTTTATTAATCCAAATATATATTTTTGTTGTTTTTTATTAATCCCAATATAAATTGTATACAATGTATATTGGGATTAATAAAAAACAACACAAATATATATTTTGATTAATTAAAAAAACACTATAGTGTTTTTTTAATTAAACACTATAGTGTTTTTTTAATTAATCCAAATATATATTTTTGTTGTTTTTTATTAATCCCAATATACATTGTAGTGTTTTTTTTATTAATCCAAATATATATATATATATTTTTTGTATTAATCCCAATATATATTGTTGTTGTTTTTTATTAATCCAAATACATATTGTTGTTGTTTTTATTAATCCGAATATGTATTGTTGTTTTTATTAATCCAAATGTATATTGTTGTTGTTTTTATTAATCCCAATATACATTGTAGTGTTTTTTTAATTAATCCAAATATATATTTTTGTTGTTTTTTATTCATCCAAATATATATTCTTGTTGTTTTTTATTAATCCAAATATATATTGTTGTTGTTCATTATTAATCCCAATATATATTGTTGTTTTTTATTAATACGGATAAACATGTTGTTGTTGTTTTGTATTAATCCAAATATAGTTGTTGTTTTTTATTAATCCAAATACATATTGTTTTTGTTTTTTATTAATCCGAATATTTATTGTTGTTTTTATTAACCCAAATATTTATTGCTGTTTTTTTATTAATCCAAATAAATATTGTTGTTTTTTATTTATCCCAATAGATATTGTTGTTGTTTTTATTAATCCCAATATACATTGTAGTGTTTTTTTAATTAATCCAAATATATATTTTTGTTGTTTTTTATTCATCCAAATATATATTCTTGTTGTTTTTTATTCATCCAAATATATATTGTTGTTGTTCATTATTAATCCCAATATATATTGTTGTTTTTTATTAATATGGATAAACATGTTGTTGTTGTTTTGTATTAATCCAAATATAGTTGTTGTTTTTTATTAATCCAAATACATATTGTTGTTGTTTTTTATTAATCCGAATATTTATTGTTGTTTTTATTAACCCAAATATTTATTGCTGTTTTTTATTAATCCAAATAAATATTGTTGTTTTTTATGAATCCCAATATATTGTTGTTGTTTTTTATTAATCAAAATACATATTGTTGTTGTTTTTTATTAATCCAAATATTTATTGCTGTTTTTATTAACCCAAATATTTATTGCTGTTTTTTATTAATCCAAATATATATTGTTGTTTTTTATTAATCCCAATATATTTTGTTGTTGTTTTTTATTAATCCAAATACATATTGTTGTTGTTTTTTTAATCCAAATATGTATTGTTGTTTTTATTAATCCAAATATATATTGTTGTTGTTTTTTATTAATCCAACTATATATATCGTTGTTTTTTATTTATCCAAATATATATTTTTGTTGTTTTTTATTAATCCCAATATACATTGTAGTGTTTTTTTAATTAAGCCAAATATATATTCTTGTTGTTTTTTATTCATCCAAATATATATTGTTGTTGTTTATTATTAATCCCAATATACATTGCATTGTTTTTTTAATTAATCCAAATATATATTTTTGTTGTTTTTTATTCATCCAAATATATATTCTTGTTGTTTATTATTAATCCCAATATATATTGTTTTTTTTTATTAATACGGATAACCATGTTGTTGTTGTTTTGTATTAATGCAAATATAGTTGTTGTTTTTTATTAATCCAAATACATATTGTTGTTGTTTTTTATTAACCCGAATATTTATTGCTGTTTTTTATTAATCCAAATATATATTGTTGTTTTTATTAATCCGAATATATATATATATATATATTTTTTTTTTTTTAATCAATCCAAATATAAATTGCTGTTGTTTTGTATTAATCCGAATATATATTGTTGTTGTTTTTTGCACTTTGATACAAATAGACTACTAGAATATTTGTTCATGAATAAAAAGTTTTCCAATGAAAAGAACAATCAAATCCAATGAGAAGGTGTTTTATTGGTTTTGCTGTGGTTCCATTTTATGGACAAACAGTAAATTCACCAAACCATCACAAATTAACCGTGTTTATTTATTTAATTTTAACATTTTGTGGGTGCGGCTTATAGTCCAGAAAATACGGCACTTGGTAAATAAAACCTCTGCCTTGTTTTTAATGAGTACTTAAGCCTTGTATGCTACTGTGCAGTACTTGAATGGTGGTCATTGTGTTGACAACCACTGATCTAGTGACAGTATTACTCTTATTTTTACCCTCAACTATTTGTTTTGTTTAGCTCCAACAGCTATATAAATTCACTTTGCATAGATAGACATTCTTTTCTGCTACCTTTTGAAGAGTTTTTATGAGTCTTCATTATGTTTGACGGGAAGAAGTTGTTGTGAGCAGCATGTTTCCCAGAGGGTTCTGTGGTTTTGGGAGCCTGCCGTCCCTGGAGAGACCTTCTCGCCAGAGTCCAGCTCAGTCCAGCAGCTGTGGCCCAGACCCTCTTCAATAATGAGCTTTTCTATCGCCCGCCTCCCAATGGAGGAGCAGCAAAATGTTTTGTCAGGTGGGAAGAGAGAGAGCGTGACAGAGACTCTGGATGGTCATGGATTCAGACTCTGGATGGTCATGGATTCAGACTCTGGATGGTCATGGATTCAGACTCTGGATGGTCATGGATTCAGACTCTGGATGGTCATGGATTCAGACTCTGGATGGTCATGGATTCAGACTCTGGATGGTCATGGATTCAGACTCTGAATGGTCATGGATTCAGACTCTGAATGGTCATGGATTCAGACTCTGGATGGTCATGGATTCAGACTCTGGATGGTCATGGATCCAGACTCTGGATGGTCATGGATTCAGACTCTGGATGGTCATGGATTCAGACTCTGGATGGTCATGGATTCAGACTCTGCCGCCATTGTGGAGCTGAGAGAATGAAGCTGGAAAGAAAGAAGTTGATGGAGTTGATCATCTTGATTCTGCTCTTCAGACACATCTTCGTCTACTCTTCAAACTTTACTTTATATCATTCTTCTCAAACCTCACCATCAAACTGATGTTCCACCACTTTCTTTTTATTCCTTTGATCACTTGCACACTGCGGGCGGGCTGCAACTAAGCAACATTTACATCCTCCACTAGTCATCGACTAACCTAACAATTAGTCAGTCATCGACGATCTTAACCATTAGTAGATGACATACATTTTGATCCATGACTAGCCAACGATCAGTCAGTCATGGACAATCTTAACCATTAGTCGACTACAAACATTTTGATCCTTGACTAGTCATCGACTAACCTAACGATTAGTCAGTCATCAACGATATTAACGATTAGTCAACGACAAACAATTTGATCCATGACTAGTCAACGATTAGTCAGTCATGGACAATCTTAACCATTAGTCGACAACAAACATTTTGATCTTTAACTAGTCAACCTTTAGTCAGTCATGGACAATCTTAACCATTAGTCGACTATGAACATTTTGATCATTGACTAGTCATCGACTAACCAAACGATTAGTCAGTCATCAACGATATTAACGATTAGTCGACGACAAACATTTTGATCCATGACTAGTCAACGATTAGTCAGTCATGGACAATCTTAACCATTAGTCGACAACGAACATGTTGATCCTTGACTAGTCATCGACTATCTTAACGATTAGTCGACAATGAACATTTTGATCCTTGACTAGTCAACAATTAGTCAGTTATTGACAATGTTAACGATTAGTCGACTACAAACATTTTGATCCTTGACTAGTCATCAACTATCTTAACGATTAGTCAACTACAAACATTTAGATCATTGACTAGGCATCGACTATCTTAACGATTAATCAGTCATAGACTATCTTAACGATTAGTCGACTACAAACATTTTGATTCTCGATTAGTCGTCGACATTCTTAACAATTAGTCGACAACGGACATTTTGGTCCTTGACTAGTCATCAACTATCTTAAAAATTAGTCAACTATGAACATTATGATCCTTGACTAGTCGTCTACTATCTTAATGATTAATCAGTCATCAATTATCTTAACGGTAAGTCTACTACGAACATTTTTATTCTCGATTAGTCATCGATTATATATTATGTATTAGTCAGTCATCGACGACCTTAACGATTAGTCGACTACAGACAATTTGAACATTGACTAGTCATCGACTATCTTAACGAATAGTTGACTACGGACATTTAGATCCTTGACTAGTCATCGACTATCTTAACAATTAGTCTGTCATCGACTATCTTAACGATTAGTCAACTACAAACATTTTGATTCTCAATTAGTCATCGATTATCTTACAGATTAATCAGTCATCGACAATCTTAACGATTAGTCGACTACAGACATTTTGATCCTTGACTAGTCATTGACTATCTTAACGATTAGTGGACTACAAACATTTTAATAATCGACTATTCATCAACTATCTTAAGGATTAGTCGACTCCAAACATTTTGATCCTCGACTAGTAATTGACTATTTAAAGGATAAGTCAAATACAAACACTTTGATCATCAACTAGTCATCAACTATCCTAACAATTAGTCGACTACAAACATTTTGATCGTCAACTAGTCATCGACTATCTTAAAGATTAGTCGACTACGAACATTTTGATCATCAACTTGTCATCAACTATCATAGTGATTAGCCAACTACAAACATTTTGATCGTCAACTAATCATTGAGTATCTCAATGATCAGTCCACCATTTTGATCGTCAACTAATCATTGACTATCTCCATGATTAGTCGACCATTTTGATCATCAACTAATCATCGACTATCTTAATGATTGGTCCACTGAACATTTTGATCCTTCACTAGTCATCGACTATCTTAACGATTGGTCGACTACGAACATTTAGATCCTTGACTAGTCATCGACTATCTTAACAATTAGTCAGTCATCGATTATCTTAACAATTAGTCGACTGCAAACATTGTAATCGTTGACAAGTCATCAACTATCTTAAGGATTAGTCGACTTCAAACATTTTGATCCTCGACTAGTTATCGACTATCTAAAAGATTAGTCAAATACAAATATTTAGTCGACTATGAACATTATAATTGTCAACTAGTCATCGACTATTTTAGCGATTAGTTGACTACAAACATTTTGATCGGAGGGTTTGTTGCATGTTAAAATGACGTCTTGTGGGGGGGTGGGGGGGGGGAGGGGGAAAGCACCAGTAACTAAAAAAGTAACTAATTAGAATAATTATATTGTAAATTATAGTTTTTTTAGCCGATTAGTCGACTATGAACATTTTGATCGTCGACTAGTCACCAACTATCTTAACGATTAGTCCATTATGGACATTTTGATCGTCAACTGAAATTCAAAAAAGTAACTAATTAGAAGAATTATATTGTAAGTTATAGTTTTTTAGTCGATTAGTCGACTATGAACATTTTGATCGTCGACTAGTCACCGACTATCTTAACGATTAGTCGATTACGGACATTTTGATCGTCAACTGGATTTCAAAAAAGTAACTAATTAGAAGAATTATATTGTAAGTTATAGTTTTTTAGTCGATTAGTCGACTATGAACAATTGATCGTCGACTAGTCACCAACTATCTTAACATTTAGTCCATTACGGACATTTTGATTATCAACTGGAATTTAAAAAAGTAACTAATTAGAATAATTATATTGTAAATGATAGTTTTTTAGTCGATTAGTCGACTATCAACATATTGATCGTCAACTAGTCACCAACTATCTTAACGATTAGTCGATTACGGACATTTTGATCGTCAACTGGATTTCAAAAAAGTAACTAATTAGAATAATTATTTTGTAAATTATAGTTTTTTTAGTCGATTAGTCGACTATGAACAATTGATCGTCGACTAGTCACCAACTATCTTAACATTTAGTCCATTACGGACATTTTGATTGTCAACTGGAATTTAAAAAAGTAACTAATTAGAATAATTATATTGTAAATGATAGTTTTTTAGTCGATTAGTCGACTATCAACATATTGATCGTCGACTAGTCACCAACTATCTTAACGATTAGTCGATTACGGACATTTTGATCGTCAAATGGATTTCAAAAAAGTAACTAATTAGAAGAATTATATTGTAAATTATAGTTTTTTTAGTCGATTAGTCGACTATCAACATTTTGATCGTCGACTAGTCACCGACTATCTTAACGATTAGTCGATTACGGACATTTTGATCGTCAACTGGATTTCAAAAAAGTAACTAATTAGAAGAATTATATTGTAAATTGAAGTTTTTTTAGTCGATTGGTCGACTATGAACATTTTGATCGTTGACTAGTCACCAACTATCTTAACGATTAGTCCACTATGGACATTTTGATCATCAACTGAAATTCAAAAATGTAACTAATTAGAAGAATTATATTGTAAGTTATAGTTTTTTAGTCGATTAGTCGACTATGAACATTTTTATCGTCGACTAGTCACCGACTATCTTAACGATTAGTCGATTACGGACATTTTGATCAACAACGGGAATTCCAAAAAGTAATTAATTAGAATACTTATATTGTAAATGATAGTTCTTTAGACGATTAGTCGACTATGAACATTTTGATCGTTGACTAGTCACCCACTATCTTAACGATTAGTCCATTAAGGACATTTTGATCATCAACTGGAATTAAAAAAAGTAACTAATTAGAAGAATTGTATTGTAAATGATAGATTTTTAGTCGATTAGTCGACTATGAACATTTTGATCGTCGACTAGTCACCAACTATCTTAATGATTAGTCGATTACAGACATTTTGATCGTCAACTAGAATTAAAAAAATAACTAATTAGAAGAATCATCTTGTAAATGATGGTGTTTTAGTCGATTAGTCGACTATGAACATTTTGATCGTCGACTAGTCATATATCTTACCGATTAGTCAGTCACCAAGTTGAGGACTTTTCTCAGCATATATTAGATGAATTAATACAAATCATAATTAATTAATCGCTCCTTAACAGTAATAGGAACTATAGGTACACAGAAACAAATCCAGTAGTATTTTGGAGGGCACACCAGCATGCCACGTGGACATTGAGCCGCTCAAGCATCTGCACGCCTTCACACTCTCCGCCATAATGGAGGGCAAATGTCGCACCATGCGAGCGAACCCTCCTGTTTTTTAGTAATGAGATCACAGCTCTCTGCAAATGAGACGTGCAGGAACAGGAGCGACACCAACACCGGGCGCAGGTTTGAAGCAGCCAGATGCTCGTTAAAGCATCAACACCTCTCCAAGTGAACTCCTTCAGAGGGGGGGGTGCTGACATGGCAGCTGGCTACACCACAGCACACCTTTTTCTTCAAGCCTCGTTGAGCTCCACAAAAGCGAGGGATATTTACACGGAGGACTGCATGTAACGGTACTGGGAGAAGAAGACGGCGCAGAATGCATGAATGCAGTTTTAGCTCTATTATATTATAGTATGGAGTGTGAAACTAATTCAAAATGTGTATGTGTGCGACTATGTGTAGCAATTATCTGATGAGTGTTATCGGAAGTGTTGAGCGAGGTGCAGAAGACCAAGACGGGCAAGACAAGCTCCGTGGTCCGTAGGCAGGCGTGAGGTCAAGGGCAGAGGCAAGGCGACAGAGTCCGTGGTCGAGATCCAAGAGGCAGCCAGGGAAGCAGAGGGAATACGGGGAGACGAGACAAACATCTCGTGACGCGGGAGCGGAGGTACGCTGCTGGAAGAAACAAGAGACACGAGACAAATTAACACGGAGGAGGAGAAACACAGAGAGAGAGAGTATGCATAGAGCTAGAGGTATTCTGTACTGGAACAGGTCGCTACGTTCTGGCCGGGAACGCAGGTTTGCATGGGCTTAAGAAGCCCAGGGAGCTCATCAGCAACAGGTGTGTTGAGTGCTGACTGATTGGCGATTGAATGCAGCCGCCTGCTGCAGCTGGAGTGGCGCGGATGAATGCGACCGGGCCGTGACACTGCAGCTGGAAATCAACACACGTGTTGTTTACGCTACGGGTGGAACGCCACACCTTCGTCGTACCTTCTATTATATATTAAACACTTTGTTTCACGGAAACATAAAAATAGGTCATTATTATTAGGGCACCTCACGGTTCGATTCCAAGGCTTGGGGCAAAATCCGATTCAGTATCGATTCTCCTCTCTTTGGTACATAATTGAGAATAAAACATTTTCAAAACTATCCTAACGATTAGTCGACCACGGACATTTTGATCGTTGACTAATCATCGACTATCTTAACGACTAGTCGACTACAAACATTTTGATCGTCAACTAGTCATTGACTATCTTAACGACTAGTCGACTACCAACATTTTGATCATCAACTTGTCATCGACTATCTTAACGATTAGTCGACTACAAACATTTTGATTGTCGACTTTTCATTGACTTTCTTAACAATTAGTCAACTATGGACATTTTGATCGTCAACTTGTCATCGACTATCTTAATGATTAGTCGACTACAAACTTGATCGTCGACAATTCATCGACTATCTTAATGATTAGTGGACTACAAACATTTTGATCGTCGACTTTTCATCGACTACCTCAATGATTAGTGGACTACAAACATTTTGATCGTCAACTAGTCATCGACTATCTTAACGATTAGCCGACTACGAACATTTTGATTGTCTACTTTTTATCGACTACCTTAATGATTAGTCGACTACAACCATTTTTATCATCAACTTTTCATCGACTATCTTAACGATTAGTTGACTAAAAACATTTTGATCGTCAACTAGTCATCGACTATCTTAACGATTAGCCGACTACGAACATTTTGATTGTCTATTTTTTATCAACTACCTTAACGATTAGTCGACTACAACCATTTTTATCATCAACTTTTCATCGACTATCTTAACGATTAGTTGACTAAAAACATTTTGATCGTCAACTAGTCATCGACTATCTTAACGATTAGTGGACTACAAACATTTTGATCGTCAACTTGTCATCGACTATCTTAACAATTAGTCGACAGCCCTTTGAGACACTTGTGATTTAGGGCTATATAAATAAACATTGGTTGATTGATTGATTGACTACGAACATTTTCATCGTCAACTTTTCATTGACTATCTTAACGATTAGTCGACTACGAAAATTTTGATCGTTGACGAGCCCTCGACTATCTTTACGACTTGTCGACTATGAACATTTTGATCGTCAACTTGTCATTGACTATCTTAACGATTAGTGGACTACAAATATTTTGATCGTCAACTTGTCATCGACTATCTTAACAATTAGTCGACTACGAACATTTTTGATCGTCAACTTGTCATGAGGTACCCTAGCACCTCCAAATCCCTCAAATCTAGACTCCAAACATCCCAGAACAAGCTAGTCAGATTACTTCTAGACCTCCACCCCAGATCACAACTCACTCCTACCCACTTCGACTACATTTGATTGTCTACATTTGATTGTCTACTTTTTGTCTACTTTTTATTGACTACCTTAACGATTAGTCGACTACAACCATTTTTATCATCAACTTTTCATCAACTATCTTAACGATTAGTTGACTAAAAACATTTTGATCATCAACTAGTCATCGACTATCTTAACGATTAGTGGACTACGAACATTTTGATCGTCAACTTGTCATCGACTATCTTAACAATTAGTCGACTACGAACATTTTCATCTTTAACTTTTCATTGACTATCTTAACGATTAGCCGACTACGGAAATTTTGATCGTTGACTAGGCCTCGACTATCTTGACGACTTGTCGACTACGAACATTTTGATCGTCAACTTGTCATTGACTATCTTAATGATTAGTTGACTACAAACATTTTGATCGTCAACTAGTCATCGACTATCTTAACGATTAGCCGACTACGGACATTTTTGATCGTCAACTTGTCATGAGGTACCCTAGCACCTCCAAATACCTCAAATCTAGACTCCAAACATCTCAGACCAAGCTAGTCAGATTACTTCTAGACCTCCACCCCAGATCACAACTCACTCCTACCCACTTCGACTACATTTGATTGTCTACATTTGATTGTCTACTTTTTGTCTACTTTTTATTGACTACCTTAACGATTAGTCGACTACAACCATTTTTATCATCAACTTTTCATCGACTATCTTAACGATTAGTTGACTAAAAACATTTTGATCGTCAACTAGTCATCGACTATCTTAACGATTAGTGGACTACGAACATTTTGATCGTCAACTTGTCATCGGCTATCTTAACAATTAGTCGACTACGAACATTTTCATCGTCAACTTTTCATTGACTATCTTAACGATTAGTCAACTACAAAAATTTTGATCGTTGACTAGTCCTCGACAATCTTGACGACTTGTCGACTACGAACATTTTGATCGTCAACTTGTCATTGACTATCTTAACGATTAGTTGACTACAAACATTTTGATCGTCAACTAGTCATCGACTATCTTAACGATTAGCCGACTACAAACATTTTTGATCGTCAACTTGTCATGAGGTACCCTTGCACCTCCAAATCCCTCAAATCTCGACTCCAAACATCCCAGAACAAGCTAGTCAGATTACTTCTAGACCTCCACCCCAGACCACACCTCACTCCTACCCACTTCTCCAAAGTGGTCTGGCTCAGGGTGGAGGACAGAGTAAAACAACTTGCACTGAGCCTGGTCTATAAAATCCGCTACACCTCCCTGATACCGAAGTCAAACTACTTCCTTAACGTATATGACCGCCATAACCACAACACCAGGGGGAGCTCCACTAACCACGTTAAACCCAGATTCCGAACTAACAAAGGTCTCAACTCATTCTCTTTCTATGCCACATCAATGTGGAATGCGCTCCCAACAGGTGTAAAAGAAAGGGCATCTCTATCCTCCTTCAAAACCGCACTAAAAGAACACCTCCAGGCAACTTCAACTCTAAACTAACACCCTCCCTTGCCCATCCCACCTCCCCGGATTGTAAATAATCAAATGTAGATACTTTTTCTTATACTTTCTGATCTCTCTCTCTATGTCCACTACTTGCTGTACATATCCTACCAAGTCAGTCCTACACTGTTTCAATGTCCATTTCTCTGATGATGCTGATTGTTGATGACTGAAGTGTTGATACCAACCAAACCTAACATTTCCAAGTTGTACTTTTAAAAACATTATGTTGGCTTCAAATGTCAAAGCAATTTTACTCTCTAGGTATGACAAAGTTAATATCTGCCGTGGCTTCAAGTCACACTAAATCTCTCTCTGCGGTGTTGGTGCGACACCTGACTGCCAGATAATGGCAATATAAAGCAGATAAGAGAACTCTCATGGAGTGATTCCGTCTTCGCCTCAAGCGTATCAACACTGACTCCTTCCACAGTTCTTTGCCACGTACGTCTGCGGGTGTGCCGCATCCCCCTCTGACTGTCCTGGTTTGATAAAAGTCCCCTAATCGCCCTCACATGTGGCTGTCATGTACAGTACATGTACAGTAGCTGCATAACATAATGTAACAGGATTGTACAGACACAAGTGTTTTCTACCAGTGGCGGGCTCTGCGTTTCCCACCTAGGCCTTCAGTGATGTCCTGCTTAGTCCGACTGATCATGGGTTAGGGTTAGGGTTAGGGTTAGGGTTAGTGGTAGGCTTAGGGTTAGTGGTAGGGTTAGGGTTAGAGTTATTGTACAGACACAAGTGTTTTCTACCAGTGGCGGGCCGTGCGTTTCCCACCTAGTCCTTCAGTGATGTCCTGCTTAGTCCGACTGATCATGGGTTAGGGTTAGGGTTAGGGGTTAGGGTTAGGGTTAGTGTTGGGGTTAGGGTTAGATTTATTGTACAGACACAAGTGTTTTCTACCAGTGGCGGGCCGTGCGTTTCCCACCTAGGCCTTCAGTGATGTCCTGCTTAGTCCGACTGATCATGGGTTAGGGTTAGGGTTAGGGTTAGGGTTAGGGTTAGGGGTTAGGGTTAGGGTTAGTGTTGGGGTTAGGGTTAGAGTTTTTGTACAGACACAAGTGTTTTCTACCAGTGGCAAGCTGTGCGTTTCTCACCTAGGCCTTCAGTGATGTCCTGGTTAATCCGACTGATCATGGGTTAGGGTTAGGGTTAGGGTTAGTGTTAGGGTTAGGGTTAGAGTTATTGTACAGACACAAGTGTTTTCTACCAGTGGCGGGCCGTGCGTTTCCCACCTAGACCTTCAGTGATGTCCTGCTTAGTCCGACTGATCATGGGTTAGGGTTAGGGTTAGGGTTAGGGTTAGGGTTAGGGGTTAGGGTTAGAGTTATTGTACAGACACAAGTGTTTTCTACCAGTGGCGGGCCATGCGTTTCCCACTTAGGCCTTCAGTGATGTCCTGCTTAGTCCGACTGATCATGGGTTAGGGTTAGGGTTAGGGTTGGGGTTGGGGTTAGTTTTAGGGTTAGTGGTAGGGTTAGGGTTAGAGTTATTGTACAGACACAAGTGTTTTCTACCAGTGGCGGGCCGTGCGTTTCCCACCTAGACCTTCAGTGATGTCCTGCTTAGTCCGACTGATCATGGGTTAGGGTTAGGGTTAGGGTTAGGGTTAGGGTTAGGGGTTAGGGTTAGAGTTATTGTACAGACACAAGTGTTTTCTACCAGTGGCGGGCCATGCGTTTCCCACTTAGGCCTTCAGTGATGTCCTGCTTAGTCCGACTGATCATGGGTTAGGGTTAGGGTTAGGGTTGGGGTTGGGGTTAGTTTTAGGGTTAGTGTTAGGGGTTTGGGTTAGGGTTAGGTTTAGGGTTAGTGTTGGGGTTAGGGTTAGAGTTATTGTACAGACACAAGTGTTTTCTACCAGTGGCGGGCCGTGCGTTTCCCACCTAGGCCTTTAGTGATGTTTCTCATAGTCATTCACATCGACGTCCCACTGGGGTGAGTTTTTCCTTGCCCTTATGTGGGCTTTGTGCCGAGGATGTCGTTGTGGCTTGTGCAGCCCTTTGAGACACTTGTGATTTAGGGCTATATAAATAAACATTGATTGATTGATTGATGTCCCGGTTAATCCGACTGATCATAGGTTAGGGTTAGGGTTAGGGTTGGGGTTGGGGTTGGGGTTAGTTTTAGGGTTAGTGTTAGGGGTTAGGGTTAGGGTTTGGGTTAGGGTTAGGGTTAGAGTTATTGTACAGGCACAAGTGTTTTCTACCAGTGGCAAGCTGTGCGTTTCTCACCGAGGCCTTCAGTGATGTCCCGCTTAGTCCGACTGATCATGGGTTAGGGTTAGGGGTTAGGGTTAGGGTTAGTGTTGGGGTTAGGGTTAGAGTTATTGTACAGACACAAGTGTTTTCTACCAGTGGCGGGCCGTGCGTTTCCCACCTAGTCCTTCAGTGATGTCCTGCTTAGTCCGACTGATCATGGGTTAGGGTTAGGGTTAGGGTTAGGGTTAGGGTTAGGGTTGGGGTTGGGGTTGAGGTTGGGGTTAGTGTTAGGGGTTAGGGTTAGGGTTAAAGTTATTGTACAGGGACAAGTGTTTTCTACCAGTGGCCAGCTGTGCGTTTCTCACCTAGGCCTTCAGTGATGTCCCGCTTAGTCCGACTGATCATGGGTTAGGGTTAGTGTTGAGGTTAGGGTTAGAGTTATTGTACAGACACAAGTGTTTTCTACCAGTGGCGGGCCCTGCGTTTCCCACCTGGGCCTTCAGTGATGTCCTGCTTAGTCCGACTGATCATGGGTTAGGGTTAGGGTTAGGGTTAGGGGTTAGGGTTAGGGTTAGTGGTACGGTTAGGGTTAGTGGTAGGGTTAGGGTTAGAGTTATTGTACAGACACAAGTGTTTTCTACCAGTGACAAGCTGTGCGTTTCTCACCTAGGCCTTCAGTGATGTCCCGCTTAGTCCGACTGATCATGGGTTAGGGTTAGGGTTAGAGTTAGCGTTGGGATTAGGGTTAGAGTTATTGTACAGACACAAGTGTTTTCTACCAGTGGCAGGTCGTGCGTTTCCCACCTAGTCCTTCAGTGATGTCCTGCTTAGTCCGACTGATCATGGGTTAGGGTTAGGGTTAGTGGTGAGGTTAGGGTTAGAGTTATTGTACAGACACAAGTGTTTTCTACCAGTGGCGGGCCGTGCGTTTCCCACCTAGGCCTTCAGTGATGTCCTGCTTAGTCCGACTGATCATGGGTTAGGGTTAGGGTTAGGGTTAGGGTTGGGGTTGGGGTTGGGGTTAGTTTTAGGGTTAGTGTTAGGGGTTAGGGTTAGGGTTAGGGTTAGGGTTAGGATTAGGGTTAGGGTTAGAGTTATTGTACAGGCACAAGTGTTTTCTACCAGTGGCAAGCTGTGCGTTTCTCACCTAGGCCTTCAGTCATGTTCCGCTTAGTCCGACTGATCATGGGTTAGGGTTAGGGTTAGGGTTAGTTTTGGGGTTAGGGTTAGAGTTATTGTACAGGCACAAGTGTTTTCTACCAGTGGCAAGCTGTGCGTTTCTCACCTAGGCCTTCAGTGATGTCCCGCTTAGTCCGACTGATCATGGGTTAGGGTTAGGGTTAGGGTTAGGGTTAGGGTTAGTGTTGGGGTTAGGGTTAGAGTTATTGTACAGACACAAGTGTTTTCTACCAGTGGCGGGCCGTGTGTTTCCCACCTAGGCCTTCAGTGATGTCCTGCTTAGTCCGACTGATCATGGGTTAGGGTTAGGGTTAGTGTTGGGGTTAGGGTTAGAGTTATTGTACAGACACAAGTGTTTTCTACCAGTGGCGGGCCGTGCATTTCCCACTTAGGCCTTCAGTGATGTCCTGGTTAATCCGACTGATCATGGGTTAGGGTTAGGGTTAGGTTTAGGGTTGGGGTTGGGTTAGGGTTAGGGATAGGGTTAGGGTTAGGGTTAGTGTTGGGGTTAGGGTTAGAGTTATTGTACAGACACAAGTGTTTTCTACCAGTGGCGGGCCGTGCGTTTCCCACCTAGGCCTTCAGAGATGTCCTGGTTAATCCGACTGATCATAGGTTAGGGTTAGGGTTAGGGTTAGGGTTGGGGTTGGGGTTGGGGTTAGTTTTAGGGTTAGTGTTAGGGGTTAGGGTTAGGGTTAGGGTTAGGGTTACGGTTAGAGTTATTGTACAGGCACAAGTGTTTTCTACCAGTGGCAAGTTGTGCGTTTCTCACCTAGGCCTTCAGTGATGTCCCGCTTAGTCCGACTGATCATGGGTTAGGGTTAGGGTTAGGGTTAGTGTTGGGGTTAGGGTTAGAGTTATTGTACAGAAACACGTGTTTTCTACCAGTGGCGGGCCGTGCGTTTCCCACCTAGGCCTTCAGTGATGTCCTGGTTAATCCGACTGATCATGGGTTAGGGTTAGGGTTAGGGTTAGGGTTGGGGTTGGGGTTGGGGTTGAGGTTGGGGTTAGTGTTAGGGGTTAGGGTTAGGGTTAAAGTTATTGTACAGGGACAAGTGTTTTCTACCAGTGGCAAGCTGTGCATTTCTCACCTAGGCCTTCAGTGATGTCCCGCTTAGTCCGACTGATCATGGGTTAGGGTTAGGGTTAGGGTTAGTGTTGGGGTTAGGGTTAGAGTTATTGTACAGAAACAAGTGTTTTCTACCAGTGGCGGGCCGTGCGTTTCCCACCTAGGCCTTCAGTGATTTCCTGGTTAATCCGACTGATCATGGGTTAGGGTTAGGGTTAGGGTTAGGGTTGGGGTTGGGGTTGAGGTTGGGGTTAGGGTTAGGGTTAGGGTTAGGGTTAGGATTAGGGTTAGGGTTAGGGTTAGAGTTATTGTACAGGCACAAGTGTTTTCTACCAGTGGCAAGCTGTGCGTTTCTCACCTAGGCCTTCAGTGATGTCCCGCTTAGTCCGACTGATCATGGGTTAGGGTTAGGGTTAGGGTTAGTGTTGGGGTTAGGGTTAGGGTTAGGGGTTAGGGGTTAGGGGTTAGGGTTAGGGTTAGTGTTGAGGTTAGGGTTAGAGTTATTGTACAGACACAAGTGTTTTCTACCAGTGGCGGGCCGTGCTTTTTTCACCTAGGCCTTCAGTGATTTCCTGGTTAATCCGACTGATCATGGGTTAGGGTTAGGGTTAGGGTTAGTGTTGGGGTTAGGGTTAGAGTTATTGTACAGACACAAGTGTTTTCTACCAGTGGCGGGCCGTGCGTTTCCCACCTAGGCCTTCAGTGATGTCCTGGTTAATCCGACTGATCATGGGTTAGGGTTAGGGTTAGGGTTAGGGTTAGGGGTTAGGGTTAGGGTTAGTGTTGGGGTTAGGGTTAGAGTTATTGTACAGACACAAGTGTTTTCTACCAGTGGAGGGCCGTGCGTTTCCCACCTAGGCCTTCAGTGATGTCCTGCTTAGTCCGACTGATCATGGGTTAGGGTTAGGGTTAGGGTTAGGGTTGGGGTTGGGGTTGAGGTTGGGGTTAGGGTTAGGGTTAGGGTTAGAGTTATTGTACAGACACAAGTGTTTTCTACCAGTGGCGGGCCGTGCGTTTCCCACATAGGCCTTCAGTGATGTCCTGCTTAGTCCGACTGATCATGGGTTAGGGTTAGGGTTAGGGTTAAGGTTATGGTTAGTGTTAGGGTTAGAGTCATTTTACAGACACAAGTGTTTTCTACCAGTGGCGGGCCGTGCGTTTCCCACCTAGGCCTTCAGTGATGTCCTGCTTAGTCCGACTGATCATGGGTTAGGGTTAGGGTTAGGCTTAGGGGTTAGGGTTAGGGTTAGGGGTTAGGGTTAGAGTTATTGTACAGACACAAGTGTTTTCTACCAGTGGCGGGCCGTGCGTTTCCCACTTAGGCCTTCAGTGATGTCCTGCTTAGTCCGACTGATCATGGGTTAGGGTTAGGGTTAGGGTTAGGGGTTAGGGTTAGGGTTAGGGTTAGGGTTAGGGTTGGGGTTAGGGTTAGAGTTATTGTACAGACACAAGTGTTTTCTACCAGTGGCGGGCCGTGCGTTTCCCACCTAGGCCTTCAGTGATGTCCTGGTTAATCCGACTGATCATGGGTTAGGGTTAGGGTTAGGGTTAGGGTTAGGGTTAGGGTTGGGGTTGGGGTTGAGGTTGGGGTTAGGGTTAGGGTTAGGGTTAGAGTTATTGTACAGACACAAGTGTTTTCTACCAGTGGCGGGCCGTGCGTTTCCCACCTAGGCCTTCAGTGATGTCCTGCTTAGTCCGACTGATCATGGGTTTGGGTTAGGGTTAGGGTTAGGGTTATGGTTAGTGTTAGGGTTAGAGTTATTTTACAGACACAAGTGTTTTCTACCAGTGGCGGGCCGTGCGTTTCCCACCTAGGCCTTCAGTGATGTCCTGCTTAGTCCGACTGATCATGGGTTAGGGTTAGGGTTAGGGTTAGGGGTTAGGGTTAGGGGTTAGGGTTAGAGTTATTGTACAGACACAAGTGTTTTCTACCAGTGGCGGGCCGTGCGTTTCCCACTTAGGCCTTCAGTGATGTCCTGCTTAGTCCGACAGATCATGGGTTAGGGTTAGGGTTAGGGTTAGGGGTTAGGGTTAGGGTTAGTGTTGGGGTTAGGGTTAGAGTTATTGTACAGACACAAGTGTTTTCTACCAGTGGCGGGCCGTGCGTTTCCCACTTAGGCCTTCAGTGATGTCCTAATTAGTCCGACTGATCATACTTAATTTAGGCCCAAAAAACAAAGTGAATGCTTAAATGTTATTTTTCATTTGTATCTCTTTGGAGTTAAAACGATTATTGTGTTATGTGGGCATATTTCAGCTTCAAAATGATTGAGCAGTTATGCTGAATTTGTTTGAAAGTGAACGTTTAAAAGACCATAAACCACCTGACCCACTTCAAGACATGAAATAATTATCCTCTTTTTGCTCAAAGAGTTTGAGAATGTATTTTATTTGTATTGTTTATTAATGGTTCTCGTCCTCCCAGTTGCCATGGTGAAAAATATTCACAATAACTAAATGTGTATTGTGTTTGAAAGTATTACTTGCATTATTTGTATTGTGTGAATGCTTTGAAATATGGCATCACTCATATGGTTTCTTCGTCTTCGTCTTCTTCTTTTCCAGATTTTGGCGCATTCTACCTTCCACACTTTTCATCCGATTCAAACCGTTAGGGTTAGGGTTAGGGTTAACCCTAACCCTAACCCTAACCCTAACCCTAACCCTAACCCTAACCCTAACTTCCAACTGTTCAGCCAATTCGGGAATTGTGGGTTTTTCCTTGACAAATTCCCCAAAATTCCCAGATTTCTCAGAATTCACGGTTTTCTGGGACATTTATCTCCCATTTAAAATTAATTGGCCATTTTTCAAACTGTCACCATTTCCACATTTTTCAACCTAATCAAACCATTCTACCTTCAACAAATTCCACCATCCTGAAAATTCAAACTACTTTTTTTTTCAAGTTCAAAAAAATTCCAGGATTTTCCAGAATTCCTGGTTTTCCAAAGCCCTATTTCCACACTTTTTTCTGGCGACTACTCCTTCCACATTTTTCGACGCATTTCAACCGTTTCTACCATCAAAACATTCCTCTTAATCAGGAAAAAAAACAAAGTTGTTTTTTGAACTGGAAAAATTCACGGTTTTGCCGAAATTCCAGGAATTCTGTAATACCATTTCTCAATTAAAAATGTTACTACTTCAACATTTCTCGACCGATTTGAAAAATTTCTCATTCAAATTTTTTTTTATTTTTTTTTTAGCATTTTCCCAAAAACAATCCCTTTTTATCCGGAATTCCCAAATTTCCATGAACTTCCCATTGAAATGAATGGGACATTTTTTCAAAGTTCCACAACTCCCACATTTCTCATCCGATTAAAACTGTTCCAACTTCAAAATATTAAGCCTGTTCAGGAATTGTGTGCTCTACTTCAACAATTCTAAAAAAAAATTCCAGGATTTCCTAGTATTCCCTGTCTTTAGGGACATTGTCCCCATTCAAAATTAATTATCCATTTTTCAAACTTCCACAATTCCCACATTTTTCAACCGATTAAAACCATTCTACCTTAAACACATTCAACCCATCCTGGAAATTCTCCACGTTCAACACATTTCCAGGATTTTTTAGTACAATGACTCCTTTCACATTTCTCAACGAATTTCAACCGTTCCACTGGGAAAAAATTCCTCTTAGTCAGGACAAAAAGACAAAGTTAGTTTAAGAACTTGACAAATTCCCGGTTTTCCCGAAATTCCGTAATACCATTTTTCAATTAAAAAACTGTTACTACCATTGAAATGAAAGAGACCATTTTCCAGGTTGCACAATTCCCACATGTTTCAAACTATTCAAACCATTCCGACATCAACACATTCCACTCATCCTGGACATTCAAACTACCACTTCCCCAAGTTTCAAACCAAATTCTGTTTTTCCTGGAAATTCAAACTCTTCAACATTCAAAGCATTCCAACATTGAAACTATTCTTACATTCATACTACATTCTGTCAGCATTTCACTTCAACTTCAGCATTGGAGCATTCACACTCAATTCCTTCAGGAACTGTCTGGTCTAGTTACATATTACGATTACTTTAGTCTTTAATTTGCTGTTTCTCATCTGTGGCACAATATATAGTGTGGGACTAGTCCCTGCTTCCCTAGATTTAAAGTAATGGAGGGCTAAAAAGGGCCTCAACCACCTGATTGATGATGTCATTGAAGTGATCCTGATCTTTGTAGACCGTCCGTTTAGACACTATGGACTAAGGCCAAATCCTTTAGTAATCTTATCACTTTGCGCAGACAACAAGTAAGTCTTTCTTTAAATTAGCCAATGTCATTAAGCGTCTATATCCGTGAGGGACAAAAGCGCCCCTAAAGATGGCAATGTTCCGATAACAACGGAGACGATTTGCAGGGAAGGAAATAACCAAATCCTTTTAGGGATTCTCCAATCAGCGTCTCTTAATCGCCGTCCCCGAATAAAGGTCTTGAAACTGCTCTTCGAGACTACGCTTGTTGGTCCAAAGACTTGACATTCTGTGCACGTCAACCACAGCAGACCTTTATTACATTCAAAATGGTAGCTCTTGTCTTGGAGGTCTTCATTCACCCCCTGAAAAGTCTCTCATCAAACCTGATGACTGTCATTCTTTCCTTGAGTCCCGCCAAACCTTTTCTGTCAAATCCCAGAAAAAAAACGCCTCCAGCCGATCTCAAAAAGGGAATTTGTTGCCCCGGCCTGGTCTGGACTGCCCAGGATTTAGAAGGCGACTAGTCAATTCGTCATCAACTATCTTAACGATTAGTCCACTACCAACATCTTGATCGTTGACTAGTCATCAACTGTCTTAACGATTACTCGACTATGAACATTTTGATCGTCAACTAGTTATCAACTAACTTAAGGATTTTTCGACTATGAACATTTTGATCATCGACTATCTTAACGATTCGTTGACTACAAACATTTTGATTGTCGCCTAGTCATCAACTAACTTAAGGATGAGTCGACTACGAATATTTTGATCGTCGACTAGTCATCGACTATCTTTTAAATATTAGTAGGCTACGAACATTTTGATTGTCGACTTGTCATCAACTACCTTAGCGATTGGTTGACTACAAACATTTTGATCGTCCGACTAGTCATCAACTAACTTAAGGAATAGTCGTCTACAAACATTTTGATCGTCGACCAGTCATCAACTGTCTTAATGATTAGTCCACTACCAACATCTTGATCGTTGACTAGTCATCAACTGTCTTAACGATTAGTTGACTATGAACATTTTGATCGTCAACTAGTCATCAACTGTCTTAATGATTAGTCCACTACCAACATCTTGATCGTTGACTAGTCATCAACTGTCTTAACGATTACTCGACTACAAACATTTTGATCATCAAAGAGTCATCAACTAACTTAATGATTAGTCGACTACGGATATTTTGATCATCGACTAGTCATCAACTATCTTAAGCATTAGTCGACTACGAACATTTTGATCGTCAACTAATCATCAACTAACTTAAGGATTAATCAACTACCAATATTTTGATCATCGACTATCTTAACGATTCGTCGACTACGAACATTTTGATTTCCTCTAAGTCATCAACTAACTTAAGGATTAATTGAGAGATTAATGAGTCGACTACGAATATTTTGATCGTCGACTAATCATCAAAATATTAGTAGACTACAAACATTTTGATTGTCGACTTGTCATCGACTTCCTTAGCGATTAGTCGACCACAAACATTTTGATTGTCGACTAGTCATCGACTATCTTAATGCTGAGTCGACTACGAACATTTTGATCGTCAACTAGTCATCAACTGTCTAAAGAATTAGTCTTCTACTAACATTTTGATCGTCGAATAGTCATCAATTAACCTAAAGATTAATCAACTACGAACATTTTGATTGTCAACTAGTCATCAAATAACTCAAGGATTAGTTTACTACGAGCATTTTAATCTTCGACTAGTCATCGACTATCTTAACAATTAGAAGATTACGAACATTTTGATCGTCGACTTGTCATCGACTACCTTAGCGATTAGTCGACTACGGACATTTTGATCGTCGACTAGTCATCGACTATCTTAACGATTAGTAGACTAAGGACATGTTGATGATCGACTTGTCATCGACCATTTTAGCGATTAGTCGACTACGATAATTTTGATTGGAGGGCTTGTTTCATGTTAAAATTACGTCTTGGGGGAGGGGCTAGCACCTTATATTTTATTATATTTTACACATTATATTTTCTTTCAATGGAAGCTTTTAAATAGGAGCTATAGTTTGTCATAGAACCAATGAAACTCCGTCTGCGCTCCTTTTTCCGCTCGGCTATTTCATGCGCCGATCGATTGGCGTCTCGGAGGAAAAGAGAAAGTCCAAATAAAATCTGTCTTATTTGTCCAGCTTGTTTCAACTGGACTTAACTGAGCTTTGTTTAATGTCAGCCTGAGACCTCGGCCGGGAAACAGTCATTTTTCTTTTCCTTCTCAAAGCCTGACTGAACTCTGGCCACACTCATCCGTATTTGATCCGGCAGTCCACTAATTATTCCATAGATCCGTCCTGATCGAAAGGTTTCTGGTCCTCTCAGCAGACCCTCCAATGCCCTCAAACTAAATGTGCTTGATATTGATGAAAACAAATAAAGATCTAATGTCATTTGCAGGGAGACAATCTCTGCTCCTAATCAAATCCAAAGTCTCAGCCAAGGGAGTGGAGTCTGCCGGCTTCGAGATTGGAAATGTAGTCTTGAGAAGACATGGCCTGAACTTCCCGGCTCAGATGAAAGTCCGCGTGTGTGCTTTGAAGTGGATTGATTGGACACGTCTGATAGGTCACGGTGCGTTTGTGTGTCACATAAAAGCTAGGATTCAAAGGAATGCTACAAATGGCGGCAGACCACCTGTTCCTCCCCTCAGGACACCATGTTGAACCGTTTGTTAGCAGGTTAGCTCGAATAATGTTAGCTTTGCCACGCAGCCTAAAATGAAGCCTTTGATCGGTGATCAGTCAACTGGTTTTGGATTATTTGGTTTTCAATTCCGCAACGTTCTTCTATGTTAGCACCCCTGAAAAGTCTCTCATCAAACCTGATGACTGTCATTCTTTCCTTTGGTCCGGGCAAACCTTTTCTGTCAAATCCCAGGAAAAAACACCTCTAGCCGATCTCGAAAAAGGAGCTTGTTGCTCGGGCCTGGTCTGGACTGCCCAAGATTTAGAAGGCGTCTAGTCGACTAGTCATAAACTGTCTTAACGATTAGTCGACTACAAACATTTTTATCGTCGACTTGTCATCAACTGTCTTAACGATTAGTCGACTACAAACTCTTTGATCGTCGACTTGTCATCAACTGTCTTAACGATTAGTCGACGACAAACATTTTGATTGTCGACTTGTCATCAACTGTCTTAATGATTAGTCGACTACGAACATTTTGATCGTCAACTAGTCATCAACTATCTTAACGATTAGTCATCTACAGACATTTTTAAGTCAACTTATCATCAACTGTTTTAACGATTAGTCGACTACAAACATTTTTATCGTCGACTTGTCATCAACTGTCTTAACGATTAGTCGACTACAAACATTTTGATCGTCGACTTGTCATCAAGTGTCTTAACGATTAGTCGACTACAAACATTTTGATTGTCGACTTGTCATCAACTGTCTTAACGATTAGTCGACTACAAACATTTTGATCGTCAACTAGTCATCAACTGTCTTAACGATTAGTCATGTACAGACATTTTTAAGTCAATTTATCATCAACTGTTTTAACGATTAGTTTGCTACGAACATTTTGATCGTCAACTTATCATCAACTGTTTTAACGATTAGTCGACTACAAACATTTTTATCGTCGACTTGTCATCAACTGTCTTAACGATTAGTCGACTACAAACATTTTGATCGTCGACTTGTCATCAACTGTCTTAACAATAAGTCGACTACAAACATTTTGATCGTCAACTAGTCATCAACTGTCTTAACGATTAGTCATCTACAGACATTTTTAAGTCAACTTATCATCAACTGTTTTAACGATTAGTCGACTACAAACATTTTTATCGTCGACTTGTCATCAACTGTCTTAACGATTAGTCGACTACAAACATTTTGATCGTCGACTTGTCATCAAGTGTCTTAACGATTAGTCGACTACAAACATTTTGATTGTCGACTTGTCATCAACTGTCTTAACGATTAGTCGACTACAAACATTTTGATCGTCAACTAGTCATCAACTGTCTTAACGATTAGTCATCTACAGACATTTTTAAGTCAACTTTTCATCAACTAATTTAACGAATAGTTTGCTACGAACATTTTGATCGTCGACTAGTCATCAACTGTCTTAACGATTAGTCATCTACAGACATTTTGATCATCAATTTATCATCAACTGTTTTAACAATTGGTTTGCTACGAACATTTTGATCGTTGACTAGTCATCAACTATTTTAACGATTAGTCCACTACCAACATTTTGATCGTCGACTAGTCATCAACTGTCTTAACAATTAGTCCACTACGAACATTTTGATAGTCGACTTATCATCAGCTGTTTTAACATTTGGTTTGCTACGAACATTTTGATCATTGACTAGTCATCAACTGTTTTAACGATTAGTCCACTACCAACATTTTGATCGTCGACTAGTCATCAACTGTCTTAACGATTAGTCCACTACCAACATTTTGATTGTCTACTAGTCATCAACTCTCTTAATGATTACTCGACTACGAACATTTTGATCATCGACTAGTCATCAAATAACTTAAAGATTAGTCGACTACAAATATTTTGATCGTCGACTAGTCATCGACTATCTTAACGATTAGTCCGCGTGTGTGCTTTGAAGTGGATTGATTGGACACGTCTGATAGGTCGCGGTGCGTTTGTGTGTTACACAAAAGCTAGGATTCAAAGGAATGCTACAAATGGCGGCAGACCACCTGTTCCTCCCCTCAGGACACCATGTTGAACCGTTTGTTAGCAGGTTAGCTCAAATAATGTTAGCTTTGCCACGCAGCCTAAAATGAAGCCTTTGATCGGTGATCAGTCAACTGGTTTTGGATTATTTGGTTTTAAATTCCGCAACGTACTTCTATGTTAGCACCCCTGAAAAGTCTCTCATCAAACCTGATGACTGTCATTCTTTCCTTTGGTCCGGGCAAACCTTTTCTGTCAAATCCCAGGAAAAAACACCTCTAGCCGATCTCAAAAAAGGAGCTTGTTGCTCAGGCCTGGTCTGGACTGCCCAGGATTTAGAAGGCGACTAGTCGACTCGTCATAAACTGTCTTAACGATTAGTCGACTACAAACATTTTTATTGTCGACTTGTCATCAACTGTCTTAACGATTAGTCGACTACAAACATTTTGATCGTCGACTTGTCATCAGCTGTCTTAACGATAAGTCGACTACAAACATTTTGATCGTCAACTAGTCATCAACTGTCTTAACGATTAGTCATCTATAGACATTTTTAAGTCAACTTATCATCAACTGTTTTAACGATTAGTTTGCTACGAACATTTTGATCGTCAACTTATCATCAACTGTTTTAACGATTAGTCGACTACAAACATTTTTATCGTCGACTTGTCATCAACTGTCTTAACGATTAGTCGACTACAAACATTTTGATCGTCGACTTGTCATCAACTGTCTTAACGATACGTCGACTACAAACATTTTGATCGTCAACTAGTCATCAACTGTCTTAACGATTAGTCATCTACAGACATTTTTAAGTCAACTTATCATCAATTGTTTTAACGATTAGTCGACTACAAACATTTTTATCGTCGACTTGTCATCAACTGTCTTAACGATTAGTCGACTACAAACATTTTGATCGTCGACTTGTCATCAAGTGTCTTAACGATTAGTCGACTACAAACATTTTGATTGTCGACTTGTCATCAACTGTCTTAACGATAAGTCGACTACAAACATTTTGATCGTCAACTAGTCATCAACTGTCTTAACGATTAGTCATCTACAGACATTTTTAAGTCAACTTATCATCAACTGTTTTAACGATTAGTTTGCTACGAACATTTTGATCGTCAACTTATCATCAACTGTTTTAACGATTAGTCGACTACAAACATTTTGATCGTCGACTTGTCATCAACTGTCTTAACGATAAGTCGACTACAAACATTTTGATCGTCAACTAGTCATCAACTGTCTTAACGATTAGTCATCTACAGACATTTTTAAGTCAACTTATCATCAACTGTTTTAACGATTAGTTTGCTACGAACATTTTGATCATCGACTAGTCATCAACTGTCTTAACGATTAGTCGACTACGAACATTTTGATCGTCAACTTATCATCAACTGATTTAACGATTAGTTTGGTACGTACATTTTGATCGTCAACTAGTCATCAACTGTCTTAACGATTAATCGACTACGAACATTTTGATCGTCAACTTATCATCAACTGTTTTAACGATTAGTTTGCTACGAACATTTTGATCGTCGACTAGTCATCAACTGTCTTAACGATTAGTCCACTACAAACATTTTGATAGTCGACATATCATCAACTGTTTTAACAATTAGTTTGCTACGAACATTTTGATCGTTGACTAGTCATCAACTGTTTTAACGATTAGTCGGCTACCAACATTTTGATCGTCGACTAGTCATGAACTGTCTTAACGATTAGTCGACTACGAACATTTTGATCGTCAACTTATCATCAACTGTTTTAACGATTAGTTAGCTACGAACATTTTGATCGTCGACTAGTCATCAACTGTCTTAACGATTAGTCCACTACGAACATTTTGATAGTCGACTTATCATCAACTGTTTTAACAGTTGGTTTGCTACGAACATTTTGATCGTTGACTAGTCATCAACTGTTTTAACGATTAGTCCACTACCAACATTTTGATCGTCAACTAGTCATCAACTGTCTTAATGATTACTCGACTACGAACATTTTGATCATCGACTAGTCATCAAATAACTTAAGTATTAGTTGACTACAAATATTTTGATCGTCGACTAGTCATCGACTATCTTAACGATTAGTCCGCGTGTGTGCTTTGAAGTGGATTGATTGGACACGTCTGATAGGTCGCGGTGCGTTTGTGTGTCACATAAAAGCTAGGATTGAAAGGAATGCTACAAATGATGTTCTTCGGGACACAATGTTGAACCGTTTGTTAGCAGGTTAGCTCAAATAATGTTAGCTTTGCCACGCAGCCTAAAATGAAGCCTTTGATCGGTGATCAGTCAACTGGTTTTGGATTATTTGGTTTTAAATTCCGCAACGTTCTTCTATGTTAGCACCCCTGAAAAGTCTCTCATCAAACCTGATGACTGTCATTCTTTCCTTTGGTCCGGGCAAACGTTTTCTGTCAAATCCCAGGAAAAAAAACACCTCTAGCCGATCTCAAAAAAAGAGCTTATTGCTCAGGCCTGGTCTGGACTGCCCAAGATTTAGAAGGCGTCTAGTCGACTAGTCATAAACTGTCTTAACGATTAGTCGACTACAAACATTTTTATCGTCGACTTGTCATCAACTGTCTTAACGATTAGTCGACTACAAACTCTTTGATCGTCGACTTGTCATCAACTGTCTTAACGATTAGTCGACGACAAACATTTTGATTGTCGACTTGTCATCAACTGTCTTAATGATTAGTCGACTACAAACATTTTGATCGTCAACTAGTCATCAACTATCTTAACGAGTAGTCATCTACAGACATTTTTAAGTCAACTTATCATCAACTGTTTTAACGATTAGTCGACTACAAACATTTTTATTGTCGACTTGTCATCAACTGTCTTAACGATTAGTCGACTACAAACATTTTGATCGTCGACTTGTCATCAACTGTCTTAACGATAAGTCGACTACAAACATTTTGATCGTCAACTAGTCATCAACTGTCTTAACGATTAGTCATCTACAGACATTTTTAAGTCAACTTATCATCAACTGTTTTAACGATTAGTCGACTACAAACATTTTTATCGTCGACTTGTCATCAACTGTCTTAACGATTAGTCGACTACAAACATTTTGATCGTCGACTTGTCATCAAGTGTCTTAACGATTAGTCGACTACAAACATTTTGATTGTCGACTTGTCATCAACTGTCTTAACGATTAGTCGACTACAAACATTTTGATCGTCAACTAGTCATCAACTGTCTTAACGATTAGTCATGTACAGACATTTTTAAGTCAATTTATCATCAACTGTTTTAACGATTAGTTTGCTATGAACATTTTGATCGTCAACTTATCATCAACTGTTTTAACGATTAGTCGACTACAAACATTTTTATCGTCGACTTGTCATCAACTGTCTTAACGATTAGTCGACTACAAACATTTTGATCGTCGACTTGTCATCAACTGTCTTAACAATAAGTCGACTACAAACATTTTGATCGTCAACTAGTCATCAACTGTCTTAACGATTAGTCATCTACAGACATTTTTAAGTCAACTTATCATCAACTGTTTTAACGATTAGTCGACTACAAACATTTTTATCGTCGACTTGTCATCAACTGTCTTAACGATTAGTCGACTACAAACATTTTGATCGTCGACTTGTCATCAAGTGTCTTAACGATTAGTCGACTACAAACATTTTGATTGTCGACTTGTCATCAACTGTCTTAACGATTAGTCGACTACAAACATTTTGATCGTCAACTAGTCATCAACTGTCTTAACGATTAGTCATCTACAGACATTTTTAAGTCAACTTATCATCAACTGTCTTAACGATTAGTTTGCTACGAACATTTTGATCATCGACTAGTCATCAACTGTCTTAACGATTAATCGACTACGAACATTTTGATCGTCAACTTATCATCAACTGTTTTAACGATTAGTTTGCTACGAACATTTTGATCGTCGACTAGTCATCAACTGTCTTAACGATTAGTCCACTACAAACATTTTGATAGTCGACTTATCATCAACTGTTTTAACAATTAGTTTGCTACGAACATTTTGATCGTTGACTAGTCATCAACTGTCTTAACGATTAGTCGGCTACCAACATTTTGATCGTCGACTAGTCATCAACTGTCTTAACGATTAGTCGACTACGAACATTTTGATCGTCAACTTATCATCAACTGTTTTAACGATTAGTTTGCTACGAACATTTTGATCGTCGACTAGTCATCAACTGTCTTAACGATTAGTCATCTACAGACATTTTGATCATCATCTTATCATCAACTGTTTTAACAATTGGTTTGCTACGAACATTTTGATCGTTGACTAGTCATCAACTGTTTTAACGATTAGTCCACTACCAACATTTTGATCGTCGACTAGTCATCAACTGTGTTTGTGTGTCACATAAAAGCTAGGATTGAAAGGAATGCTACAAAATGATGTTCTTCAGGACACAATGTTGAACCGTTTGTTAGCAGGTTAGCTCAAATAATGTTAGCTTTGCCACGCAGCCTAAAATGAAGCCTTTGATCGGTGATCAGTCGACTGGTTTTGGATTATTTGGTTTCAAATTCTGCAACGTCCTTCTATGTTAGCATCTTTGCTGCCGTGAAAACACAAGTGTGATATTATGTTAGCACGAGGATTGTCCTGATCAACATTTATGGCCTCAGATACGATCCGTCTGACGTGTTGACAACAGATTATATAATTTTACACGAAGAATGGTCTTTATTTATATAGCCCCTTGACTATACCTGCACAATACTCAACATGCTTTACATGAGACATCACATTCACACACAAGCTACCATGCAGGGCGCTAACCACAACCTATTAGTAGCAAGGTCTTGCCCAAGGACACGGCGGCCGTGACCAGGATGGACTTGTGTGACAAGAAGCCCGGAAGAGTATTTGTCTGACTCAGCCTGCATCCTTTTTGAAGGAATCTTTCACGCGAGTACAATCCTGAGCCCGTAAATATTGGGTCACAGCAGCGAAACATCTGGCCCTGATCCCACCGAGAACCGTAGCAAGTTCATCCGTCATGAAACCAACACAATCCGTTATGTCGCCCGACGACACAACTCTTCTTCGAGGTCTTAAATTCCACTTCACACTACCTGCTCGCCACCACGCAGCATTTAGCAGCTAAGGAGCCAGAAACTCCCCCAAGGAGTCCCGCGCCGATTAATCTTCCCCCAGCAGAAACCTTCCTGTGGAAGTGTCGGCCGGCGGAGGAAGCAAACGCTCACTTGAGTCAGGAGAAGGAAAATACCACCTTTTGTGAACAGCTAAGAAAATACTGTTCATGCGGGGGGAATGGCCCATGGGTGGTTACGGTTGTTGGAACCAGTCAAATCTTAGCATTTCAACTGTAAACCTTGTCTATTTTACTCATATCAGAATCAGAATCAGAATCAGCTTTATTGTCATTACGCAAGGTAACGAGATTGAGGCCATTCCATACAGTGCGATGTGTGCATGCTAGAAAAACAATGTGCAAATATATAAAAATATAAAAAATGTAGAAGTGCAATGAATATGGTGTGAAATGAATATATACATGAAAAAAACAAAAACAAAAACAGGGTGGTTGGTGGAATGGGTTATTGCACCGAAGAGAAGGCAGTTATGAGGGACAATGGGGCAGTCCGTTCAGGATGGTTATGGCCCTGGGGAAGAAGCTGTTCTTTAGCCTGTTTGTTTTGGTTTTAATGCAAATATTAATATATAATAATATTAAATATTATACACATATGTGTTTAAGTATTAGCTATTAAAAGTATTTTTCTTTGAATTTTAAGTTGAAATCTGTGCATTTCAACTGTAAAAGTTGTCTATTTTACTTTATTAAATATTATACACATATTTGTTTAAGTATTAGCTATTAAAAGTAATTTTTTTAGAATTTTAAGTTTAAATCTGAGCATTTCAACTAAAAATGTGTATTTTTTACTTATATTAAATACTATGCACAAGTTTGTTTAAGTATTAGTTGTTAAAAGTATTTTTCTTAAAATTTGAAGTTGAAATCGTAGCATTTCAACCGTAAAATCGGTCTATTCTACTAGTATTAAATAATATGCACATATTTGTTTAAGTAGTAATTAATACAAGTATTTTTCTTTGAATTTTAAGTTGAAATCTGAGCATTTCAACTAAAAAATTGGTCTATTTTACTTATATTAAATATTATACACATATTTGTTTAAGTATTAGCTATTAAAAGTATTTTTTTTTAGAATTTTAAGTTGAAATCTGTGCATTTCAACTGTAAAAGTTGTCTATTTTACTTTATTAAATATTATACACATATTTGTTTAAGTATTAGCTATTAAAAGTATTTTTTTTTTTAGAATTTTAAGTTGAAATCTGAGCATTTCAACTAAAAATGTTATATTTTTCTTAAAATTTGAAGTTGAAATCGTAGCATTTCAACCGTAAAATCGGTCTATTCTACTAGTATTAAATAATATGCACATATTTGTTTAAGTAGTAATTAATACAAGTATTTTTCTTTGAATTTTAAGTTGAAATCTGAGCATTTCAACTAAAAAATTGGTCTATTTTACTTATATTAAATATTATACACATATTTGTTTAAGTATTAGCTATTAAAAGTATTTTTTTTTTAGAATTTTAAGTTGAAATCTGTGCATTTCAACTGTAAAAGTTGTCTATTTTACTTTATTAAATATTATACACATATTTGTTTAAGTATTAGCTATTAAAAGTATTTTTTTTTTAGAATTTTAAGTTGAAATCTGAGCATTTCAACTAAAAATTTGTATTTTTCTTAAAATTTGAAGTTGAAATCGTAGCATTTCAACCGTAAAATCGGTTTATTTTACTAATATTAAATAATATGCACTTATTTGTTTAAGTAGTAATTAATACAAGTATTTTTCTTTGAATTTTAAGTTGAAATCTGAGCATTTCAACTAAAAAATTGGTCTATTTTACTTATATTAAATATTATACACATATTTGTTTAAGTATTAGCTATTAAAAGTATTTTTTTTTTAGAATTTTAAGTTGAAATCTGAGCATTTCAACTAAAAATGTTATATTTTTCTTAAAATTTGAAGTTGAAATCGTAGCATTTCAACCGTAAAATCGGTCTATTCTACTAGTATTAAATAATATGCACATATTTGTTTAAGTAGTAATTAATACAAGTATTTTTCTTAGAATTTTAAGTTGAAATCTGAGCATTTCAACTAAAAAATTGGTCTATTTTACTTATATTAAATATTATACACATATTTGTTTAAGTATTAGCTATTAAAAGTATTTTTTTTTAGAATTTTAAGTTGAAATCTGTGCATTTCAACTGTAAAAGTTGTCTATTTTACTTTATTAAATATTATACACATATTTGTTTAAGTATTAGCTATTAAAAGTATTTTTTTTTAGAATTTTAAGTTGAAATCTGAGCATTTCAACTAAAAATTTGTATTTTTCTTAAAATTTGAAGTTGAAATCTTAGCATTTCAACCGTAAAATCGGTCTATTTTACTAATATTAAATAATACGCACATATTTGTTTAAGTAGTAATTAATACAAGTATTTTTCTTAGAATTTTAAGTTGAAATCTGAGCATTTCAACTAAAAAATTGGTCTATTTTACTTATATTAAATATTATGCACATATTTGTTTAAGAATTAGCTATTAAAAATATTTTTCTTTGAATTTTAATATGAAATTTTAGCATTTCAACCGTAAAATTGGTCTTCTCTTGTTTTATTTGTATTTAACTTTATTAAATGTTTGGGTAGAATTGTATTCAACAAAACTAGCTTCATGTTAAGTAATAAAAACATTAGTATGTTTATTTTATGAAAATACTAAAACTAGTAAAATAATCTGTTCATGTGTCAGAATTGATTGGTTATGTTTGCTGTTTGTTTGTGGTCATTTCCTGTTAGCGCTCTTATTTTAGTTCAACTTCCTGCATATGCTACTTTCCCTCACCTGTCCCTGATTGGCAGCCTGGCACACCTACTTGCGGTTGTCAATCAGGCAACTATTTATGCCTGCCTCGCCCTCCAGTCAGGGCTCCATTACTCTTGCCTGTTTCCTGGTTCCTGTTGTCCCTGCATGTGCACTTAACAGTGGCACTATTTCATTTCTGACGTTAAAGTCATGTATTCCTGCCATCTCTGCATCTTGGGGTTCCAGACCAACAGTTCCTGACAGAATCACCGAGCCAAATACGGACCCCGCAGAAATTTCAATGGCTGAGAGGTTTTGTGGGCTACTGTTTGTGGGTATGTCAGGTGAGGGTCTTCTGGTTAACTTTGACTATTTATGGGTACGTCAGGTGAGGGTCTTCTGGTTAACTTTTACTGTTTGTAGGTATGTCAGGTGAGGGTCATCTGGTTAACTTTTACTGTAAGTGGGTACGTCATGTGAGGGTCTTCTGGTTAACTTTTACTGTTTGTGGGTACGTCAGATGAGGGTCTTCTGGCTAACATTTACTGTTTGTGGGTATGTCAGGTGAGGGTCTTCTGGCTAACTTACTGTTTGTGGGTACGTTAGGTGAGGGTCTTTTGGCTAACTTTTACTGTTTGTGGGTACGCCAGTTGAGGGTCTTCTGGCTTACTTTTACTGTTTTTGGGTACGTCAGGTGAGGGTCTTCTGGTTAACTTTTACTGTTTGTGGGTACCTCAGGTGAGGGTCTGCTAGCTAACATTTACTGTTTGTGGGTACGTCAGGTGAGGGTCCTCTGGCTAACATTTACTGTTTGTGGGTACGTCAGGTGAGGATCTTTTGATAACTTTTACTGTTTGTGGGTAAGTCAGGTGAGGGTTTTCTGGCTAACTTTTACTGTTTGTGGGTATGTCAGGTGAGGGTCTTCTGGCTAACTTTTACTGTTTGTGGGTACGTCAGGTGAGGGTCTTCTGGCTAACATTTACTGTTTGTGGGTACGTCAGGTGAGAGTCTTCTGGTTAACTTATACTGTTTGTGGGTACGTCAGGTGAGGGTCTTCTGGCTCACTTTTACTGTTTGTGGGTATGTCAGTTGAGGGTCTTCTGGTTAACTTTTACTGTTTGTGGGTACGTCAGGTGAGGGTCTTCTGGCTCACTTTTACTGTTTGTGGGTACGTCAGGTGAGAGTCTTCTGGTTAACTTATACTGTTTGTGGGTACGTCAGGTGAGGGTCTTCTGGCTCACTTTTACTGTTTGTGGGTACGTCAGGTGAGGGTCTTCTGGCTCATTTTTACAGTGTGTGGGTATGTCAGGTGAGGGTCTTCTGGTTAACATTTATTGTTTGTTGGTACGTCAGGTGAGGATCTTCTGGCTAACATTTACTGTTTGTGGGTATGTCAGGTGAGAGTCCTCTGGTTAACTTATACTGTTTGTTGGTACGTCAGGTGAGGGTCTTCTGGCTAACTTTTACTATTTGTGGGTATGTCAGGTGAGGGTCTTTTGGCTAACTTTTACTGTTTGTGGGTACGTCAGGTGAGGGTCTTCTGGCTAACTTTTACTGTTTGTGGGTACGTCAGGTGAGGGTCTTTTGGTTAACTTTTACTGTTTGTTGGTACGTCAGGTGAGGGTCTTCTGGCTCACTTTTACTGTTTGTGGGTACGTCAGGTGAGGGTTTTCTGGTTAACTTTTACTGTTTGTGGGTACATCAGGTGAGGGTCTTCTGGCTCATTTTTACAATTTGTGGGTATGTCAGGTGAAGGTCTTCTGGTTAACATTTATTGTTTGTGGGTACGTCAGGTGAGGGTCTTCTGGTTAACTTATCCTGTTTGTTGGTACGTCAGGTGAGGGTCTTCTGGCTAACTTTTACTATTTGTGGGTATGTCAGGTGAGAGTCTTCTGGTTAACTTATCCTGTTTGTTGGTACGTCAGGTGAGGGTCTTCTGGCTCACTTTTACTGTTTGTGGGTACGTCAGCTGAGAGTCTTCTGGTTAACTTATACTGTTTGTGGGTACGTCAGGTGAGGGTCTTCTGGCTAACATTTACTATTTGTGGGTATGTCAGGTGAGGGTCTTTTGGCTAACTTTTACTGTTTTTGGGTACGTCAGGTGAGGGTCTTCTGGCTAACTTTCTGTTTGTGGGTACGTTAGGTGATGGTCTTTTGGCTAACTTTTACTGTTTGTGGGTACGTCAGGTAAGGGTCTTCTGGCTCACTTTTACTGTTTGTGGGTATGTCAGTTGAGGGTCTTCTGGTTAACTTTTACTGTTTGTGGGTACGTCAGGTGAGGGTCTTCTGGCTCACTTTTACTGTTTGTGGGTACGTCAGGTGAGAGTCTTCTGGTTAACTTATACTGTTTGTGGGTACGTCAGGTGAGGGTCTTCTGGCTAACATTTACTATTTGTGGGTATGTCAGGTGAGGGTCTTTTGGCTAACATTTACTGTTTGTGGGTACGTCAGGTGAGGGTCTTCTGGCTAACATTTACTGTTTGTGGGTATGTCAGGTGAGGGTCTTCTGGTTAACATTTATTGTTTGTGGGTACGTCAGGTGAGGGTCTTCTGGCCAACTTTTACTGTTTGTGGGTACGTCAGGTGAGGGTCCTCTGGCTAACATTTACTGTTTGTGGGTACGTCAGGTGAGGATCTTCTGGTTAACTTATACTGTTTGTGGGTACGTCAGGTGAGGGTCTTCTGGCTAACATTTACTATTTGTGGGTATGTCAGGTGAGGGTCTTTTGGCTAACTTTTACTGTTTGTGCTTACGTCAGGTGAGGGTCTTCTGGCTAACTTTTACTGTTTGTGGGTACGTCAGGTGAGGGTCTTCTGGCTCACTTACTGTTTGTGGGTACGTCAGGTGAGGGTCTTTTGGTTAACTTTTACTGTTTGTGGGTATGTCAGGTGAGGCTCTTCTTGTTAACTTTTACTCTTTAAGGGTATGTCAGGTGAGGGTGTTCTTGTTAACTTTTACTGTTTGTGGGTATGTCAAGTGAGGGTCTTTTGGCTAGCTTTTACTGTTTGTGGGTACGTAAGGTGAGGGTCTTCCGTCTCATTTTTACTATTTGTGGGTATGTCAGGTGAGGGTCTTCTGGTTAACATTTATTGTTTGTGGGTACGTCAGGTGAGGGTCTTCTGGCCAACTTTTACTGTTTGTGGGTACGTCAGGTGAGGGTCCTCTGGCTAACATTTACTGTTTGTGGGTACGTCAGGTGAGGGTCTTCTGGTTAACTTTTACTGTTTGTGGGTACGTCAGGTGAGGGTCATCTGGTTAACTTTTACTGTAAGTGGGTACGTCATGTGAGGGTCTTCTGGCTAACTTTTACTGTTTGTGGGTACGCCAGTTGAGGGTCTTCTGGCTTACTTTTACTGTTTTTGGGTACGTCAGGTGAGGGTCTTCTGGTTAACTTTTACTGTTTGTGGGTACCTCAGGTGAGGGTCTGCTGGCTAACATTTACTGTTTGTGGGTACGTCAGGTGAGGGTCCTCTGGCTAACATTTACTGTTTGTGGGTACGTCAGGTGAGGATCTTTTGATAACTTTTACTGTTTGTGGGTAAGTCAGGTGAGGGTTTTCTGGCTAACTTTTACTGTTTGTGGGTATGTCAGGTGAGGGTCTTCTGGCTAACTTTTACTGTTTGTGGGTACGTCAGGTGAGGGTCTTCTGGCTAACATTTACTGTTTGTGGGTACGTCAGGTGAGAGTCTTCTGGTTAACATTTATTGTTTGTTGGTACGTCAGGTGAGGGTCTTCTGGCTCACTTTTACCGTTTGTGGGTATGTCAGTTGAGGTTCTTCTGGCTCACTTTTACTGTTTGTGGGTACGTCAGGTGAGGGTCTTCTGGCTCACTTTTACTGTTTGTGGGTATGTCAGTTGAGGGTCCTCTGGTTAACTTTTACTGTTTGTGGGTACGTCAGGTGAGGGTCTTCTGGCTCACTTTTACTGTTTGTGGGTACGTCAGGTGAGGGTCTTCTGGCTCACTTTTACTGTTTGTGGGTATGTCAGTTGAGGGTCTTCTGGTTAACTTTTACTGTTTGTGGGTACGTCAGGTGAGGGTCTTCTGGCTCATTTTTACAGTGTGTGGGTATGTCAGGTGAGGGTCTTCTGGTTAACATTTATTGTTTGTTGGTACGTCAGGTGAGGGTCTTCTGGCTCACTTTTACTGTTTGTGGGTATGTCAGTTGAGGTTCTTCTGGCTCACTTTTACTGTTTGTGGGTACGTCAGGTGAAGGTCTTCTGGCTCATTTTTACTATTTGTGGGTACGTCTGGTGAGGGTCTTCTGGATAACATTTACTGTTTGTGGGTACGTCAGGTGAGAGTCTTCTGGTTAACTTATACTGTTTGTGGGTACGTCAGGTGAGGGTCTTCTGGCTAACTTTTACTATTTGTGGGTATGTCAGGTGAGGGTCTTTTGGCTAACTTTTACTGTTTGTGGGTACGTCAGGTGAGGGTCTTCTGGCTAACTTTTACTGTTTATGCGTACGTCAGGTGAGGGTCTTCTGGCTAACTTACTGTTTGTGGGTACGTTAGGTGAGGGTCTTTTGGCTAACATTTACTGTTTGTGGGTACGCCAGTTGAGGGTCTTCTGGCTTACTTTTACTGTTTTTGGGTACGTCAGGTGAGGGTCTTCTGGCTAACTTTTACTGTTTGTGGGTACGTCAGGTGAGGGTCTTCTGGCTAACATTTACTGTTTGTGGGTACGTCAGGTGAGAGTCTTCTGGTTAACTTATACTGTTTGTGGGTACATCAGGTGAGAGTCTTCTGGTTAACTTATACTGTTTGTGGGTACGTCAGGTGAGGGTCTTCTGGCTAACATTTACTATTTGTGGGTATGTCAGGTGAGGGTCTTTTGGCTAACTTTTACTGTTTGTGGGTACGTCAGGTGAGGGTCTTCTGGCTAACTTTTACTGTTTGTGGGTACGTCAGGTGAGGGTCTTCTGGCTCACTTTTACTATTTGTGGGTACGTCAGGTGAGGGTCTTCTGGTTAACATTTACTGTTTGTGGGTATGTCAGGTGAAGGTCTTCTGGCTAACATTTACTGTTTGTGGGTATGTCAGGTCAGGGTGTTCTTGTTAACTTTTACTGTTTGTGGGTATGTCAGGTGAGGGTCTTTTGGCTAGCTTTTACTGTTTGTGGGTACGTAAGGTGAGGGTCTTCTGTCTCATTTTTACTATTTGTGGGTATGTCAGGTGAGGGTCTTCTGGTTAACATTTATTGTTTGTGGGTACGTCAGGTGAGGGTCTTCTGGCCAACTTTTACCGTTCGTGGGTACGTCAGGTGAGGGTCTTCTGGTTAACTTACTGTTTGTGGGTGCGTCAGGTGAGGGTCTTCTGGTTAACTTACTGTTTGTGGGTGCGTCAGGTGAGGGTCTTCTGGCTCACTTTTACTGTTTGTGGGTACGTCAGGTGAGGGTCTTCTGGTTAACTTACTGTTTGTGGGTGCGTCAGGTGAGGGTCTTCTGGCTTACTTTTACTGTTTGTGGGTACGTCAGGTGAGGGTCTTCTGGCTAACATTTACTGTTTGTGGGTACGTCAGGTGAGAGTCTTCTGGTTAATTTATCCTGTTTGTTGGTACGTCAGGTGAGGGTCTTCTGGCTAAATTTTACTATTTGTGGGTATGTCAGGTGAGGGTCTTTTGGCTAACTTTTACTGTTTGTGGGTACGTCAGGTGAGGGTCTTCTGGCTCACTTTTACTGTTTGTGGGTACGTCAGGTGAGGGTTTTCTGGTTAACTTTTACTGTTTGTGGGTATTTCAGGTGAGGGTCTTCTGGTTAACTTTTACTGTTTGTGGGTACGTCAGGTGAGGGTCTTCTGGTTAACTTTTACTGTTTGTGGGTACGTCAGGTGAGGGTCTTCTGGTTAACTTTTACTGCTCGTGGGTATGTCAGGTGAGGATCTTCTTGTTAACTGTTACTGTTTGTGGGTACGTCAGGTGAGGGTCTTCTGGTTAACTTTTACTGTTTGTGGGTATGTCAGGTGAGGGTCTTCAGGCTCATTTTTACTATTCGTGGGTACGTCAGGTGAGGGTCTTCTGGCCAACTTTTACTGTTTGTGGGTACGTCAGGTGAAGGTCTTCTGGTGAACTTGTACTGTTTGTGGGTACGTCAGTTGAGGGTCTTCTGTCTAACTTTCACGCTGAACAACAAAAATGGCTGACGGCTGCTGTCCAGGTTTCTCTGCTAGTTGCTCCTCCACTGTTTTGTTGTGGTCCTCAGACCGAGGCCGACACGATGTCAACACCAGGCCGCCATTAATCCCGGTTAATGAAGCGAGACAAGGCGTTAGTCACAGTTATCCTGGCGATCAATCAATGCAGGAAGAGCGTGGAACTGGAGGGGCGGAGCGCAGGACTCGTGATGAATGTTGGCCATTTGGTTGTGGCCTTGGGTTAGTCGCTGTTACGTCTGCCGGCTGCTGGGCTGATGTGATGCACGCCGACATGTGGGCCGAGACATGGGAACATGTTGGAGAGCACCGGGAATAAGTTTATGCCACATTCAACCAATAGATCCATTTTTCAAGGGGATTTACAATTATTAGGGGTGTCAAAATAAATAGATCTTTGTAACAATTCTTAATCCATTTACAAACTAAAACATCAATATATTTATTTTATTTTGTCAATCAGTCCTGTCCAGCCACTATCATATTGTTGATGTAGATGATCTATATCTGTTGTACACATTTACTACTACTTCTATTCTTTTATTTGTATTTGCTTATATTAAATATTATACACATATTTGTTTAAGTATTAGTTATCAAAAGTATTTTTCTTTGAATTTTGAGTTGAAATCTTAGCATTTCAACCGTAAAAGTTGTCTATTTTACTTTAATAAATATTATACACATATTTGTTAAAGTACTAGTTATTAAAAAAAATTTTTATTTGAATTTCAAGTTGAAATCTTAGCATTTCAATTGTAAATTTGGTCTTGTTTTACTTGTATTAAATATTGTACACATATTTGTTTAAGTATTAGTTATTATAGGTGTTTTTCTTAGAATTTTAAGTTGAAATCTTAACATCTCTACAACACAATTGGTTTATTTTACTTATATTAAATATTAAACATTTATTTGTTTAAGTATTAGTTACTAAAAGTAATTTTCTTTGAATTTTAAGTAGAAATCTTAGCATTTCTACCACAACATTGTTTTATTTTACTTATGTTAAATATTTTACACATATTTGTTTAAGTATTAGTTAATACAAGTATTTTCTTTTATTTTTAAGTTGAAATATTAGCATTTCAACCCTAAAATTTGTCTATTTAACTTATATTAAATATTATAAACAGATTTGTTTAAGTATTAGTTATTAAAAGTATTTTTCTTTGAATTTCTAAGTTGAAATCTTAGCATTTCAACCGTAAAATTGGTGTATTTTACTTACATTAAATATTATACACATATTTGTTTAAGTATTAGTTATTAAAAGTATTTTTACTTAGAATTTCAAATTTAAATCTTAGCATTTCAACCGTAAATTTGGTCTTGTTTTACTTATATTAAATAGTATACACAGATTTGTTTAAGTATTAGTTATTAAAACTATTTGTCTTAGAACTTTATGTTGAAATCTTAACATTTCAACCGTGAATTGGTCTATTTTACTTATATTAAATATTATACACATATTTGTTTAGGTATTTGTTATTAAAAGTATTTTTCTTTGTATTTTAAGTTAAAATCTTAACATTTCAACCGTACAATTGGTATATTTTACTTATATTAAAATATTTTTACACATATTTGTTTAAGTATTAGTTATCAAAAGTATTTTTCTTTGAATTTTAAGTTGAAATCTTAGCATTTCAAACGTAAAATTGGTCTATTTTACTTATATTAAATAATGTACACATATGTGTTTAAGTATTAGTTATCAAAAGTATTTTTCTTTGAATTTTGAGTTGAAATCTTAGCATTTCAACTGTAAAAGTTGTCTATTTTACTTTAATAAATATTGTACACATATTTGTTTAAGTATTAGTTGTTATAGGTGTTTTTCTTTAAATTTTAAGTCGAAATCTTGGCATTTGTACCGCAAAATTGGTTTATTGTACTTATATTAAATATTAAACATTTATTTGTTTAAGTATTAGTTATTAAAATTATTTTCTTAGAATTTTATGTTGAAATCTTAGCATTTCAACTGTAAAATTGGCCTATTTTACTAATATTAAATAATATGCACATATTTGTTTAAGTATTAGTTATTAAATGTATTTGTATTTGAATTTTAAGTCTAAATCTTAGCATTTCAACCATAAAATTGGTCTATTTTACTTTTATTAATTATTATGCACATGTTTGTTTAAGTATTAGTTATTAAAAGTATTTTTTTTTTAATTATAGGTTGAAATCTTACCATTTCAATTGTAAAATAGGTGTATTTTACTTATATTAAATATTATGCACATGTTTGTTTAAGTATTAGTTATTAAAAGTATTTTTCTTTAAATTTTAGGTTGAAATCTTACCATTTCAATTGTAAAATTGGGTTATTTTACTTATATTAAATATTATTTACACATTTATTTAAGTATTAGTTATTAAAAGTATTTTTATTTGAATTTTAAGTCTAAATCTTAGCATTTCAACCATAAAATTGGTCTATTTTACTTTTATTAAATATTATGCACGTTTGTTTAAGTATTAGTTATTAAAAGTTTTTTTTTTAATATTAGGTTGAAATCTTACCATTTCAATTGTAAAATTGGTGTATTTTACTTATATTAAATATTATGCACATGTTTGTTTAAGTATTAGTTATTAAAAGTATTTTTCTTTAATTTTTAGGTTGAAATCTTACCATTTCAATTGTAAAATTGGTCTATTTTACGTATATTAAATATTATTTACACATTTATTTAAGTATTAGTTATTAAAAGTATTTGTATTTGAATTTTAAGTCTAAATCTTAGCATTTCAACCATAAAATTGGTCTATTTTACATTTATTAAATATTATGCACATGTTTGTTTAAGTATTAGTTATTAAAAGTATTTTTTTTTTAATTATTGGTTGAAAACTTACCATTTCAATTGTAAAATAGGTGTATTTTACTTATATTAAATATTATGCACATGTTTGTTTAAGTATTAGTTATTAAAATTATTTTTCTTTAAATTTTAGGTTGAAATCTTACCATTTCAATTGTAAAATTGGGTTATTTTACTTATATTAAATATTATTTACACATTTATTTAAGTATTAGTTATTAAAAGTATTTTTATTTGAATTTTAAGTCTAAATCTTAGCATTGCAACCATAAAATTGGTCTATTTTACTTTTATTAAATATTATGCACGTTTGTTTAAGTATTAGTTATTAAAAGTTGTTTTTTTAATTATTGGTTGAAATCTTACCATTTTAATTGTAAAATTGGTGTATTTTACCTATATTAAATATTATGCACATGTTTGCTTAAGTATTAGTTATTAAAAGTATTTTTCTTTAAATTTTAGGTTGAAATCTTACCATTTCAATTGTAAAACTGGTCTATTTTACTTATATTAAATATTATTTACACATTTATTTAAGTATTAGTTATTAAAAGTATTTTTATTTGAATTTTAAGTCTAAATCTTAGCATTGCAACCATAAAATTGGTCTATTTTACTTTTATTAAATATTATGCACGTTTGTTTAAGTATTAGTTATTAAAAGTTTTTTTTTTTAATATTAGGTTGAAATCTTACCATTTCAATTGTAAAATTGGTGTATTTTACTTATTTTAAATATTATGCACATGTTTGTTTAAGTATTAGTTATTAAAAGTATTTTTCTTTAAATTTTAGGTTGAAATCTTACCATTTCAATTGTAAAATTGGTCTATTTTACTTATATTAAATATTATTTACACATTTATTTAAGTATTAGTTATTAAAAGTATTTGTATTTGAATTTTAAGTCTAAATCTTAGCATTTCAACCATAAAATTGGTCTATTTTACTTATATTAAATATTATGCACATGTTTGTTTAAGTATTAGTTATTAAAAGTATTTTTTTTTAAATTATAGGTTGAAATCTTACCATTTCAATTGTAAAATTGGTGTATTTTACTTATATTAAATATTATGCACATGTTTGTTGAAGTATTAGTTATTAAAAGTATTTTTCTTAAAATTTTAGGTTGAAATCTTACCATTTCAATTGTAAAATTGGTCTATTTTACTTATATTAAATATTATTTACACATTTATTTAAGTATTAGTTATTAAAAGTATTTTTCTTTGAATTTTAAGTCTAAATCTTAGCATTTCAACCATAAAATTGGTCTATTTTACTTATATTAAATATTATGCACATGTTTGTTTAAGTATTAGTTATTAAAAGTTTTTTTTTTTAAATTATAGGTTGAAATCTTACCATTTCAATTGTAAAATTGGTGTATTTTACTTACATTAAATATTATGCACATGTTTGTTGAAGTATTAGTTATTAAAAGTATTTTTCTTTAAATTTTAGGTTGAAATCTTACCATTTCAATTGTAAAATTGGTCTATTTTACTTATATTAAATATTATTTACACATTTATTTAAGTATTAGTTATTAAAAGTATTTGTATTTGAATTTTAAGTCTAAATCTTAGCATTTCAACCATAAAATTGGTCTATTTTACTTGTATTAAATATTATGCACGTTTGTTTAAGTATTAGTTATTAAAAGTTTTTTTTTTAAATGTTAGGTTGAAATCTTACCATTTCAATTGTAAAATTGGTGTATTTTACTTATATTAAATATTATTTACACATTTATTTAAGTATTAGTTATTAAAAGTATTTGTATTTGAATTTTAAGTCTAAATCTTAGCATTTCAAACATAAAATTGGTCTATTTTACTTGTATTAAATATTATGCACATGTTTGTTTAAGTATTAGTTATTACATTTTTTTTTTAATTATTTGTTGAAATCTTACCATTTCAATTGTAAAATTGGTGTATTTTACTTATATTAAATATTATGCACATGTTTGTTGAAGTATTAGTTATTAAAAGTATTTTTCTTTAAATTTTAGGTTGAAATCTTACCATTTCAATTGTAAAATTGGTCTATTTTACGTATATTCAATATTATTTACACATTTATTTAAGTATTAGTTATTAAAAGTATTTGTATTTGAATTTTAAGTCTAAATCTTAGCATTTCAACCATAAAATTGGTCTATTTTACTTGTATTAAATATTATGCACATGTTTGTTTAAGTATTAGTTATTAAATTTTTTTTTTTTTAATTATTGGTTGAAATCTTACCATTTCAATTGTAAAATTGGTGTATTTTACTTATATTAAATATTATGCACATGTTTGTTTAAGTATTAGTTATTAAAAGTATTTGTCTTTAAATTTTAGGTTAAAATCTTACCATTTCAATTGTAAAATTGGTCTATTTTACTTATATTAAATATTATTTACACATTTATTTAAGTATTAGTTATTAAAAGTATTTTTCTTTGAATTTTAAGTTGACATCTCAGCATTTCAACCATAAAATTGGTCTATTTTACTTATATTAAATATTATTTACACATTTATTTAAGTATTAGTTATTAAAAGTATTTTTCTTTGAATTTTAAGTTGACATCTCAGCATTTCAACCATAAAATTGGTCTATTTTACTTATATTAAATATTATTTACACATTTTTTAAGTATTAGTTATTAAAAGTATTTTTCTTTGAATTTTAAGTTGACATCTCAGCATTTCAACCATAAAATTGGTCTATTTTACTTATATTAAATATTATTTACACATTTATTTAAGTATTAGTTATTAAAAGTATTTTTCTTTGAATTTTAAGTTGACATCTCAGCATTTCAACCATAAAATTGGTCTATTTTACTTATATTAGATATTATTTACACATTTATTTAAGTATTAGTTATTAAAAGTATTTTTCTTTGAATTTTAAGTTGACATCTCAGCATTTCAACCATAAAATTGGTCTATTTTATTTATATTAAATATTATTTACACATTTATTTAAGTATTAGTTATTAAAAGTATTTTTCTTTGAATTTTAAGTTGACATCTCAGCATTTCAACCATAAAATTGGTCTATTTTACTTATATTAAATATTATTTACACATTTATTTAAGTATTAGTTATTAAAAGTATTTGTATTTGAATTTTAAGTCTAAATCTTAGCATTTCAACCATAAAATTGGTCTATTTTACTTATATTAAATATTATTTACACATTTATTTAAGTATTAGTTATTAAAAGTATTTTTCTTTGAATTTTAAGTTGACATCTCAGCATTTCAACCATAAAATTGGTCTATTTTACTTATATTAAATATTATGCACACAAAGTATTCACTTCGCCCACATGTTGTTATGCAACAGTCTTATTCCAATATGGAACACATTCATTTTTGTCCTCAAAATTCTACACACAATACCCTTATGGGGAAAGTGTATTTATTTGTGTATGTTTTTGTTTTGCAAACACAGAGAGGCTTAATGATGGTTGAGGTCCATGAGTCAGGCACACCAACACAATCCATTAAGGTGTGGCTCACGGCTGGTTTGCACACCAATCAAGAAGGAAGGCCACACCAGGTTCTTGACCGCTTTCTGCCGTCATTCTCCTTTTTCTCTCCTTCCCTTCGCCTGGCTCTGAGCGCCGATCAATGGCTGGCAATCAACTGGCGGCGTGCCCATCAAGCCCAGTGAGGAGGAAGGACAGAAATAGCGAGACGGATTGAACGTCGGAAAAACAAAGATGTGTTTACTGGTGATGATAAGCCACCCCCCCCCCACGCCCCCAAAAAGAAAACCAAACAAAAAACAACAACACAGCTGCTACCTGATTGACTCACGTTGGATTCAAAGTAAATAGACCGCATTGATAAAAGCATATCATATCAAGGAATGTATCTCGACTGGGGGAAAAAACAAAAAAAAATCCTCTTATTCAGAGTCTTGAGAACCTTCCAATGGCCAACCAGTGTGGAGCTTTTAACAAAAATATATTTAAATATGATTGTTTTTGATCTTTGCTTACTAAATATATTTTCCAAAAACCCATCTTGACACAACCATCATTTTAAATATGAGGTCAATACTACTGTTCCTAAGACTTTTAAATATAATACACATATTTGTTTAAGTCTTAGTTATTAAAAGTATTTTTTTTTTTTTTTGAAGTTGAAATCTTAGCATTGCAACTGTAAAATTGGTCTATTTTGCTCATATTAAATATTATACACATATTTGTTTAGGTATTAGCTATTAAAAGTATTTTTATTAGATTTTTAAGTTGAACTCTTAGCATTTCAATTGTAAATTTGGTCTTGTTTTACTTATATTAAATATTATACACATATTTGTTTAAGTATTAGTTATTATAGGTGTTTTTCTTTAAATTTTAAGTTGAAATCCGCAAAATTGGTTTATTGTACTTATATTAAATATTAAACATTTATTTGTTTAAGTATTAGTTATTAAAAGTATTTTTCTTAGAATTTTATGTTGAAATCTTAACATTTCAATTGTGAAATTGGTGTATTTTACTTATATTAAATATAATACATTTATTTGTTTAAGTATTAGTTATTAAAAGTATTTTTTCTTAGAATTTCAAATAGAAATCTTAACATTTCAACCGTAAATTTGGTCTTGTTTTACTTATATTAAATATATACACATATTTGTTTAAGTATTAGTTATTATAGGTGTTTTTCTTTAAATTTTAAGTTGAAATCAGCAAAATTGGTTTATTGTACTTATATTAAATATTAAACATTTATTTGTTTAAGTATTAGTTATTAAACGTATTTTTCTTAGAATTTTATGTTGAAATCTTAACATTTCAACTGTGAAATTGGTGTATTTTACTTATATTAAATATTATACATTTATTTGTTTAAGTATTAGTTATTAAAAGTATTTTTCTTAGAATTTCAAATAGAAATCTTAGCATTTCAACCGTAAATTTGGTCTTGTTTTACTTATATTAAATAGTATACACATATTTGTTTAAGTATTAGTTATTAAAACTATTTGTCTTAGAATTTTATGTTGAAATCTTAACATTTTAACCGTGAATTGGTCTATTTTACTTATAATAAATATTATACACATATTTGTTTAGGTATTTGTTATTAAAATTATTTTCTTTGAATTTTAAGTTAAAATCTTAACATTTCAACCGTACAATTGGTCTATTTTACTTATATTAAATAGTATACACATATTTGTTTAAGTATTAGTTATTAAAAGTATTTTTTCTTAGAATTTCAAATAGAAATCTTAGCATTTCAACCGTAAATTTAGTCTTGTTTTACTTATATTAAATATTATACACATATTTGTTTAAGTATTAGTTATTATAGGTGTTTTTCTTTAAATTTTAAGTTGAAATCCGCAAAATTGGTTTATTGTACTTATATTAAATATTAAACATTTATTTGTTTAAGTATTAGTTATTAAAAGTATTTTTCGTACAATTTTATGTTGAAATCTTAACATTTCAACTGTGAAATTGGTGTATTTTACTTATATTAAATAATATACATTTATTTGTTGAAGTATTAGTTATTAAAAGTATTTTTTCTTAGAATTTCAAATAGAAATCTTAGCATTTCAACCGTAAATTTGGTCTTGGTTTACTTATATTAAATATTATACACATATTTGTTTAAGTATTAGTTATTATAGGTGTTTTTCTTTAAATGTTAAGTTGAAATCAGCAAAATTGGTTTATTGTACTTATATTAAATATTAAACATTTATTTGTTTAAGTATTAGTTAATAAAAGTATTTTTTGTACAATTTTATGTTGAAATCTTAACATTTCAACTGTGAAATTGGTGTATTTTATTTATATTAAATAATATACATTTATTTGTTTAAGTATTAGTTATTAAAAGTATTTTTTATTAGAATTTCAAGTAGAAATCTTAGCATTTCAACCGTAAATGTGGTCTTGTTTTACTTATATTAAATAGTATACACATATTTGTTTAAGTATTAGTTATTAAAAGTATTTTTCTTTGAAGTCCAAGTCATTCCTCACATTTTCAGGCCTTCAGCACGGGGCTAATTAAGACGAGTGGGGTTCTCTAACAGTCCGGTGGTCCTAAAGTGGACAGACTGGACCGCTGACATTGAGGAATGTTCTGACGCACGCTCGCGACCTTCTGGGCCTGACGGGCAGGAAGTGATGGCGGTACACCTGTGATTTTATTACCACTTCCTGGTTAATGGAGGATGACGGACGGACTGACTCCAGACTGCAACCGTACCCGGATCTTCACCAAGTGTGACCCATACATATTCTAAATGTCGCTTTAAGAGAAAATAACTGTCTAGACAGGTCTGAAATCTTGTCCAAATACACTTGTGTGGCGTTCGTTCATATCCAGAAAAGTATCCATGCCAGTATATATATATATATATATATATATATATATATATATATATATATATATATATATATATATATATATATATATATATATATATATGTATGTGTGGGGAAAAAATCACAAGACTATTTCATCTCTACAGGCCTGTTTCATGAGGGGTTCCCTCAATCATCAGGAGATTTTAATGGGAGCATTCACATACCATGGTTTATATAGGGCACAGAGTGGGTGGGTACAGGCTGGTGTAGGGGCGTGGTGATTGGCTCATGTGTTACCTAGGAGGTGTTTCCGTCTGTGGCGGCATGCTGTTACAATTTCGCTGCGCTTGTTGAGGGATGACAGGTCTGGACGGTAAATAATAAACAGTTTCTCTTTCAAGCATAGGTTGCATCTTTTATTACCACTATTGTAAGGTGTGCTGGATGCAAGAATTTGCCATGTTATTGAATATTCAACATTATTGTCTTTGAGGTTCCAAATGTGTTTGCTGAGTTCTGTGGTATTTCGCAGGTTTTGGTTCCTGAAAGAAGCCTTGTGATTGTTCCATCTGGTTTTGAATTCTCCCTCGGTTAATCCTACATATGTGTCGGATGTGTTAATGTCCTTGCGTATTACCTTAGATTGGTAGACAACTGATGTTTGTAAGCACCCCCCGTTGAGAGGGCAATCAGGTTTCTTTCGACAGTTACATCCTTTGTTGGTTTTGGAGTCGCTCTGTCTGGGGGTCGGCGGCTCATTTGCAATTGTTTTGTTGTGGTTTGAGATGATTTGTCGTATATTGTTCATGCAGCTGTAGCTCAATTTAATGTTGTTCTTGTTGAATACTTTTCTTAGGGTGTTGTCTTTGGGAAAGTGTTTGTCAATCAGATTGAGGAATTTGTGTCCAATGTTCGTTGAGACGTTTTTGCTGTATGGGGGGTTGTACCAGATGATGTCGTTTGGTTTTCTGTTCTTTTTTGGCTGGTTTCCTGGCGTGTATATATATATATATACATACATACGATTGTAGCTGAGATAGGCTCCAGCGCCCCCCGCGACTCCAAAAGGGAATAAGCGGTAGAAAATGGATGGATGGATGGACATACATATTAATATATACATATAAATATGTATGTATATACAGTATATATATATATATATATATATATATATATATTTATATATATATATATATGTATACATATATATATATATATATATATATATATATATAAATGTGTATATATATATATATATATATATATATATATATATATATATATATATATATATAGTGTCATTTATCAATATTTTGTCAACATTACACATTTATATGTATATATTAATATGTATGTATGTATATATATATATATACATATATATATATATATATATATATATATATATATATATATATATATATATATATATATATAAATGTGTATATATATATATATATATATATATATATATATATATATATGTAGTGTCATTTATCATTATTTTGTCAACATTATGAGGGACAAACTGTAAAAAAAAAGGTAATCTACTTGTTCATTTACCAAGTAGTTACAGGATCGTACAATACAATATAATACCTAATAAACCAATAATAATATGGTTACAAATACTGATGTAAAGGGTAGGTGTCACACTGTTTTCTGTTCTAACATGTTCTATCTACACTTCTGTTCAAATGTAATAATCACTTATTCTTCTCTTCTTTGATACTTGGCATTAGTTTTGGATGATACCACACATTTAGGTATGGATGTGATACCAAGTAGTTACAGGATCATACATTGGTCATATTCAAAGTCCTCATGTGTCCAGGGACGTATTTACTGACTTTATAAACATAATATGAATTCAAAAAATAAGGGAAAAATATTTTTGTGACGGTAAAAAATATCGATGTAATCATAGTAGTATCGACTACCTGTAGTTAGTATCATTACAGTGGATGTCAGGTGTAGATCCACCCATGGCGTTTGTTTACATTGTGATGGCCGTGAGCTATTGTATCCTCATACGGTGTGTAGTGAAGCATGTTTAGCTATTCCTCGTCCTCCAGTGATAATAGTACTTCTAAGAAACCTATTTGTCACCATGGAGGCCAGATTTAGTGATTTAGAAGTAGCTAAAACACTGTGGATGGATGTTAGCTGCTAGCTAGCTAGCCATGTCTTAAAGCACCTCTTCCTGAGGGTGTTTCAGTGTTTGTCGCTGATCTAGTGACACTTGCAGATAATATAATTATAATGGGGGATGACGTCTTTATCTTTACTTTTTACACCAAAATGCATCCATTCTTCCTTTTCTGTCTACACGCCGTGTCTGCTTGTAAGTACTCTGTGTGTGTGCGCTGCCCAACATGCTCCTCCGCTCCTAAAACCAGCAATACTTTTTCAAACAGAGTATAGTACAGTTTATGTTGTCTCCATCGCTGACTGGAACCTCAGAACAGTGAGCAGCCAGGACGGACAGCCGGCTCTCTTCGCACGCATTCATCAACCTTTTCCAGTTAACTGGCGAGCGTGTCAGCGTGACGCCTATTTACCTTACCACGCCTAAGGAGCGTCCGGCTCCGCTGTGTTTGGACTTCCAGCTGCTGAGGCTGGCGCTGAATGTCAAGTGTCAGCCGGCAAAGTGTATGTCAAGACCCCCGCCGGTGACGCATAGCTGGAGGCGGGGCGTAACCTTTCCACACGTTTAATTATTAAGACGCCCGACGGTACAGACCATCTCGGCTCTTCAGCAATTGTGATGATTGCCTTTTTACTCTGGAGCGTCCATGTTATGCCGCATATTGGCATGTGTGTGTGTTAGGTATGGGTTCTACATGACATATTGGCATGTGTGTGTGTTAGGTATGGGTTCTACATGACATATTGGCATGTGTGTGTGTGTTAGGTATGAGTTCTACATGACATATTGGCATGTGTGTGTGTGTTAGGTATGAGTTCTACATGACATATTGGCATGTGTGTGTGTTAGGTATAGGTTCTACATGACATATTGGCATGTGTGTACGTTAGGTATGGGTTCTATATGACATATTGGCATGCGTGTGTGCAGTACGTCTGACTATGGTAGTCGTAATGTTCAACAATCCTTTAAGCAGTGCAAATTTATAGCTTACCAAAGTCGTACGAAGCGCCGTGTGTGATGTTATTATATTCTTACGGGTACTTGCTAGCGTTATTTATTGAACAGGCATCAACCTGCAGTCCACAGATATCTCTTATGTGTGACTGCCATCTACTGGTCACACTTATCATTACACCTTGTACCAAATAAAATAGCTTTGGAAGTCGGTAAGCATCACCAGAATGATTCCATACATAAGGCGCAGCGGGTTATAAGGCGACTTTTTGGGGGGGGGGGGGGATATATTTGAAATGCGCCTTATAGTCTGAAAAATACAGTAATTATTATTTGTAAATTGATTAATTAATGGTGTATTAACAAGGATTTTACCATGACAACAGAATAAAATGCAGATATGTCTGCTAATAGGTGCCATTCTGGGGTCCTTATACACACACCATAATAATACTGTGTGTTGAAGCACAGTACGTCTGACTATGGTATGACAATTGTTGTTCATCCTACTGGGTTGTGAGTTTTTCCCTGCCCTTTTGTGGGCTCTGTACCGAGGATGTCGTCGTGGCTTGTGCAGCCCTTTGAGACACTTGTGATTTAAGGCTATATAAATAAACATTGATTGATTAATTGACAATCCTTTAAGCGGTGCAAATTTGTAGCTTACCAAAGTCGTACCAAAACTATTTGACAGGTTTTTAAACGCCGTGTGTAACGTTCTATATTCTTACGGGTGCTTGCTATCGTTATTTATTGAACAGGCGTCAACCTGCAGTCCACGCGTATATCTTATGTGTGACTGCCATCTACTGGTCACACTTATCATTACACCTTGTACCAAATAAAATAGCTTTGGAAGTCGGTAAGCATCACCAGAATGATTCCATACATAAGGCGCAGCGGGTTATAAGGCGACTTTTTTGGGGGGGGGAAATATATTTGAAATGCGCCTTATAGTCCGAAAAATACAGTCATTATTATTTGTAAATTGATTAATTAATGGTGTATTAACAAGGATTTTACCATGACAACAGAATAAAATGCAAATATGTCTGCTAATAGGTGCCATTCTGGGGTCCTTATACACACACCATAATAATACTGTGTGTTGAAGCACAGTACGTCTGACTATGGTATGACAATTGTTGTTCATCCTACTGGGTTGTGAGTTTTTCCCTGCCCTTTTGTGGGCTCTGAACCGAGGATGTCGTCGTGGCTTGTGCAGCCCTTTGAGACACTTGTGATTTAGGGCTATATAAATAAACATTGATTGATTAATTGACAATCCTTTAAGCGGTGCAAATTTATAGCTTACCAAAGTCGTACCAAAACTATTTGACAGGTTTTTGAGCGCCGTGTGTAACGTTCTATATTCTTACGGGTGCTTGCTATCGTTATTTATTGAACAGGTGTCAACCTGCAGTCCACGTGTATATCTTATGTGTGACTGCCATCTACTGGTCACACTTATCATTACACCATGTGCCAAATAAAATTGTTTGGAGGTCGGTAAGCACAACCAGAATGATTCCGTACATAAGGTGCAGCGGGTTATAAGTTGATTTTTTTGTGGGAAAAAGATTTGAAATGATCTGAAAAATACAGTAATTATTATTTGTAAATTGATTAAATAATGGTGTTTGAAGTGTATTGAAAAAGGATGTTGCCATAACAACAGAAGAAAATGCAGGTAGTATGTCTGCTAATAGGTGTCATTTTGGAGTCCTTATACACACACCACAATAATAATGTATGTTGAAGCACAGTACGTCTGACTATGGTAGTCGTAATGTTCCACAATCCTTTAAGCGGTGCAAATTTATAGCTTACCAAAGTCGTACTAAAGCTATTTGACAGGTTTTTGAGCGCCGTGTGTAACGTTCTACATTCTTACGGGTACTTGCTAGCGTTATTTATTGAACAGGCATCAACCTGCAGTCCACACGTATCTCTTATGTGTGACTGCCATCTACTGGTCACACTTATCATTACACCATGTGCCAATAAAAATAAAATTGTTTGGAGGTCGGTAAGCACAAACAGAATGATTCCGTACATAAGGTGCAGCGGGTTATAAGTCGATTTTTGGGGGGGGAAAAGATTTGAAATGCGCTTTATTGTCTGAAAAATACAGTAATTATTATTTGTAAATTGATGAAATAATGGTGTTTGAAGTGTATTGAAAAGGATGTTGCCATAACAACAGAAGAAAATGCAGGTAGTATGTTTGCTAATAGGTTCCATTTTGGGGTCCTTATACACACACCACAATAATACTGTATGTTGAAGCACAGTACGTCTGACTATGGTAGTCGTATTGTTCCACAATCCTTTAAGCGGTGCAAATTTATAGCATGCCAAAGTCGTACTAAAGCTATTTTGACAGGTTTTTGAGTGCCGTGTGTAACGTTCTATATTCTTACGGGTGCTTGCTAGCGTTATTTATTTCGCAGGTGTCAACCTGCAGTCCACACGTATCTCTTATGTGTGACTGCCATCTACTGGTCACACTTATCATTACACCATGTACCAAATAAAGTTGTTTGGAAGTCGGTAAGCACAACCAGAATTAATACCTACATAAGGCGCACCGGGTTATAAGGCGATTTTGGGGGAAATGAAAGGATTTTAAATGTGCCTTATAGTACGAAAAATACGGTAATTATTATTTGTAAATTGATTAATTAATGGTATTTGAAATGTATTAACAAGGATGTTACCATAACAACAGACGAATATGCAGATAATATGTCTGCTTATAGGTGCCATTCTGGGGTCCTTATACACACACTATAATAATACTATATGTTGAAGCATTGTACGTCTAACTATGGTAGTCGTAATGTTCGACAATCCTTTAAGCGGTGCAAATTTATAGCTTACCAAAGTCGTACCAAAACTATTTGACAGGTTTTTGAGCGCCGTGTGTAACGTTCTATATACTTACGGGTGCTTGCTATCGTTATTTATTGAACAGGCGTCAACCTGCAGTCCACGCGTATATATTATGTGTGACTGCCATCTACTGGTCACACTTATCATTACACCTTGTACCAAATAAAATAGCTTTGGAAGTCGGTAAGCATCACCAGAATGATTCCATACATAAGGCGCAGCGGGTTGTAAGGTGACTTTTTGGGGGGGAAATATATTTGAAATGCGCCTTATAGTCTGAAAAATACAGTAATTATTATTTGTAAATTGATTAATTAATGGTGTATTAACAAGGATTTTACCATGACAACAGAATAAAATGCAGATATGTCTGCTAATAGGTGCCATTCTGGGGTCCTTATACACACACCATAATAATACTGTGTGTTGAAGCACAGTACGTCTGACTATGGTATGACAATTGTTGTTCATCCTACTGGGTTGTGAGTTTTTCCCTGCCCTTTTGTGGGCTCTGTACCGAGGATGTCGTCGTGGCTTGTGCAGCCCTTTGAGACACTTGTGATTTAAGGCTATATAAATAAACATTGATTGATTAATTGACAATCCTTTAAGCGGTGCAAATTTATAGCTTACCAAAGTCATACCAAAACTATTTGACAGGTTTTTAAACGCCGTGTGTAACGTTCTATATTCTTACGGGTGCTTGCTATCGTTATTTATTGAACAGGCGTCAACCTGCAGTCCACGCTTATATCTTATGTGTGACTGCCATCTACTGGTCACACTTATCATTGCACCTTTTACCAAATAAAATAGCTTTGGAAGTCGGTAAGCATCACCAGAATGATTCCATACATAAGGCGCAGCGGGTTATAAGGCGACTTTTTGGGGGGGAAATATATTTGAAATGCGCCTTATAGTTTGAAAAATACGGTAATTATTATTTGTAAATTGATTAATTAATGGTGTATTAACAAGGATTTTACCATGACAACAGAATAAAATGCAGATATGTCTGCTAATAGGTGCCATTCTGGGGTCCTTATACACACACCACAATAATACTGTATGTTGAAGCACAGTACGTCTGACTATGGTAGTCGTAATGTTCCACAATCCTTTAAGCGGTGCAAATTTATAGCATGCCAAAGTCGTACTAAAGCTATTTTGACAGGTTTTTGAGTGCCGTGTGTAACGTTCTATATTCTTACGGGTGCTTGCTAGCGTTATTTATTTCGCAGGTGTCAACCTGCAGTCCACACGTATCTCTTATGTGTGACTGCCATCTACTGGTCACACTTATCATTACACCATGTACCAAATAATGTTGTTTGGAAGTCGGTAAGCACAACCAGAATTAATACCTACATAAGGCGCACCGGGTTATAAGGCGATTTTGGGGAAAATGAAAGGATTTTAAATGTGCCTTATAGTACGAAAAATACGGTAATTATTATTTGTAAATTGATTAATTAATGGTATTTGAAATGTATTAACAAGGATGTTACCATAACAACAGACGAATATGCAGATAATATGTCTGCTTATAGGTGCCATTCTGGGGTCCTTATACACACACTATAATAATACTATATGTTGAAGCATAGTACGTCTAACTATGGTAGTCGTAAAGTTCGACAATCCTTTAAGCGGTGCAAATTTACAGCTTACCAAAGTCGTACCAAAACTATTTGACAGGTTTTTGAGCGCCGTGTGTAACGTTCTATATACTTACGGGTGCTTGCTATCGTTATTTATTGAACAGGCGTCAACCTGCAGTCCACGCGTATATATTATGTGTGACTGCCATCTACTGGTCACACTTATCATTACACCTTGTACCAAATAAAATAGCTTTGGAAGTCGGTAAGCATCACCAGAATGATTCCATACATAAGGCGCAGCGGGTTATAAGGCGACTTTTTGGGGGGGAAATATATTTGAAGTGCGCCTTATAGTCTGAAAAATACAGTAATTATTATTTGTAAATTGATTAATTAATGGTGTTTGAAATGTATTAACAAGGATTTTACCATAACAACAGAATAAAATGCAGGTAGTATGTTTGCTAATAGGTGCCATTCTGGGGTCCTTATACACACACCATAATAATACTGTATGTTGAAGCACAGTACGTCTGACTATGGTATGACAATTGTTGTTCTTGTTCATCCTACTGGGTTGTGAGTTTTTCCCTGCCCTTTTGTGGGCTCTGAACCGAGGATGTCGTCGTGGCTTGTGCAGCCCTTTGAGACACTTGTGATTTAGGGCTATATAAATAAACATTGATTGATTAATTGACAATCCTTTAAGCGGTGCAAATTTATAGCTTACCAAAGTCGTACCAAAACTATTTGACAGGTTTTTGAGCGCCGTGTGTCACGTTCTATATTCTTACGGGTGCTTGCTATCGTTATTTATTGAACAGGCGTCAACCTGCAGTCCACGCGTATATCTTATGTGTGACTGCCATCTACTGGTCACACTTATCATTACACCTTGTGCCAAATAAAATAGCTTTGGAAGTCGGTAAGCATCACCAGAATGATTCCATACATAAGGCGCAGCGGGTTATAAGGCGACTTTTTGGGGGGGGGGAAATATATTTGAAATGCGCCTTATAGTCTGAAAAATACAGTAATTATTATTTGTAAATTGATTAATTAATGGTGTTTGAAATGTATTAACAATGATTTTACCATGACAACAGAATAAAATGCAGATATGTCTGCTAATAGGTGCCATTCAGGGGTCCTTATACACACACCATAATAGTTGAAGCACAGTACGTCTGACTATGGTCGTCGTAATGTTCGACAATTGTTGTTCATCCTACTGGATTGTGAGTTTTTCCCTGCCCTTTTGTGGGCTCTGAACCGAGGATGTCGTCGTGGCTTGTGCAGCCCTTTGAGACACTTGTGATTTAGGGCTATATACCGTATTTTCCGCACCATAAGGCGCCCTGGGTTATAAGCCGCGCCTTCAATGAACGGCATATTTCAAAACTTTGTCCACCTATAAGCCGCCCCGTGTTGTAAGCCGCATCTAACTGCGCTAAATCGTATATCAACATGGACAGAGCTGCGTGAAAAAAGCCACCCGGCCTCTTCGCGTAAACTTAAACTTACCTTAACCACTCGCTCATCTTTTCTTCATCCATCCCTTCGAGTTAGCTTTTATGATGACGCCGGCTGGAAAGGTCTCTTTTGGCAAGGTCTTCCTTTTGAATATCACCATGGGTGGAAGTTTCTGGCCATTAGCATGGCAAGCTAGAACCACAGTGAAGGATGACTTCTCATTCCCTGTGGTGCGAATATTCACCGTACGTGCTCCCGTTGTATCCACAGTGCGGTTCACAGGAATATCAGTTGCTGTGAAATAGTAATCCGTGTGCGGATGGAGAGATTGCGTCTTTTCATGAACCGGATACCTGTCGCTTAGTAGGAGCCATTTTGTGGTCTTTACAGATGTAAACACACAAAGGAAATGAAACGTACGGTAATATCCGCGCTCTTTTTCTTCTTCTACGCGGGCGGGTGGTTGCTTACAGTAGAAGAAGAAGCGCTTCCTGTTCTATGGGGGCGGGTGCTTACCTTGGCGGTTGCTTGCGTAGAAGAAGAAGCGCTTCCTGTTCTACCGGGAAAAAATATGGCGGCTGTTTACCGAAGTTGCGAGACCGAAACTTTATGAAAATGAATCTTAATATTTATCCATATATAAAGCGCACCGGGTTATAAGGCGCACTGTCAGCTTTTGAGAAAATGTGTGGTTTTTAGGTGCGCCTTATAGTGCGGAAAATACGGTAAATAAACATTGATTGATTAATTGACAATCCTTTAAGCGGTGCAAATTTATAGCTTACCAAAGTCGTGCTAAAACTATCTGACAGGTTTTTGAGCGCCGTGTGTAACGTTCTATATTGCTAGCGTTATGTATTGAACAGGCGTCAACCTGCAGTCCACACGTATCTCTTATGTGTGATAGATAGGTAGCACTTTATTGATTCCTTCAGGAGAGTTCCCTCAGGAAATTACAATTCCATCAGCAGTGTACAGAATTTAAAAAGTAAATAATAAATAATGGGGGTATATGTTATTGTTGTAATGTTGTTACCATAGCTATGTCAATGTTAATGTTACCATAGCAACAGAAGCCAATGCATGGTGTTAGTATTCAGGGACACAAGCCGGTCGTAATTCCCCAACCTTTCGGTTCCTCTCTAACGATTGCAAGTTAGTAATTAGAAAAGCAGATAACCATCAGCTGTTTGGCCGTGAATACGTGCATGTAGATTGTGGATGTAAGGAAACAAAAAAAAAAAAAAAAGCTTCTCTCCGTGCATTTTTACAAGGCAAGGATGAAAAGGAAGCCTTCCCCCCCGGCTGATGTCGGGGAGGAAAGACTCCCGGCGAGATAAAGGAAGAAGGATGGAGGCTGACAAGAAAGCCGAGTGGCTCTGGAACAAAAAGCCGGCGTGGCGGAAATGAAAAGGATTCCGAGGCGACGGATCCGGAGGAGCGAACTCCTCATCTGCTCACTGAGCAAGAAAATGACATTGTAATTCTAAGTCTTGTTGGCATTGATCATCAACTCCTCTTTGACGGCCGCGTTCATCTTTATTGGCAGACACCTTGTTTGCGCACGTTTCAGTTGACCGAGTCCAGGAGATCCACTTCATTCTCCCGCTTCACAATCACAATCACGTCACATCCCCTCCAATCACACTGACTTCATGAAAAACATCTCACATGACCATCCATCTTTCACAAACATGCTTTGTAATAAAACACACAACATTTGACTCCGCAACATCGCGTGGACATCGGGGGCGGTACCTCTGGATTGGCAGACCGGGGTGGTGGTTCCTCTCTTTAAGAAGGGGAACCGGAGGGTGTGTTCCAAACTATCGTGGGATCACACTCCTCAGCCTTCCCGGTAAGGTCTATTCAGGTGTACTGGAGAGGAGGCTACGCCGGATAGTCCAACCTCGGATTCAGGAGGAACTGTGGTTTTCGTCCTGGTCGTGGAACTGTGGACCAGCTCTATACTCTGGGCAGGGTCCTTGAGGGTGCATGGGAGTTTGCCCAACCAGTCTACATGTGCTTTGTGGACTTGGAGAAGGCATTCGACCGTGTACCCCGGGAAGTCCTGTGGGGAGTGCTCAGAGAGTATGGGGTAACGGACTGTCTTATTGTGGCAGTTCGCTCCCTGTATGATCAGTGCCAGAGCTTGGTCCGCATTGCCGGCAGTAAGTCGGACACGTTTCCAGTGAGGGTTGGACTCCGCCAAGGCTGCCCTTTGTCACCGATTCTGTTCATAACCTTTATGGACAGAATTTCTAGGCGCAGTCAAGGCGTTGAGGGGATCTGGTTTGGTGGCTGCAGGATTAGGTCTCTGCTATTTGCAGATGATGTGGTCCTGATGGCTTCCTCTGGCCAAGATCTTCAGCTCTCGCTGGATCGGTTCGCAGCCGAGTGTGAAGCGACTGGGATGGGAATCAGCACCTCCAAGTCCGAGTCCATGGTTCTCTCCCGGAAAAGGGTGGAGTGCCATCTCCGGGTTGGGGAGGAGATCTTGCCCCAAGTGGAGGAGTTCAAGTACCTCGGAGTCTTGTTCACGAGTGAGGGAAGAGTGGATCGTGAGATCGACAGGCGGATCGGTGCGGCGTCTTCAGTAATGCGGACGCTGTATCGATCCGTTGTGGTGAAGAAGGAGCTGAGCCGGAAGGCAAAGCTCTCGATTTACCGGTCGATCTACGTTCCCATCCTCACCTATGGTCATGAGCTTTGGGTCATGACCGAAAGGACAAGATCACGGGTACAAGCGGCCGAAATGAGTTTCCTCCGCCGGGTGGCGGGGCTCTCCCTTAGAGATAGGGTGAGAAGCTCTGTCATTCGGGGGGAGCTCAAAGTAAAGCCGCTGCTCCTCCACATGGAGAGGAGCCAGACGAGGTGGTTCGGGCATCTGGTCAGGATGCCACCCGAACGCCTCCCTAGGAAGGTGTTTCGAGCACGTCCGACCGGTAGGAGGCCACGGGGAAGACCCAGGACACGCTGGGAAGACTATCTCTCCCGGCTGGCCTGGGAACGCCTCGGGATCCCCCAGGAGGAGCTGGACGAAGTGGCTGGGGAGAGGGAAGTCTGGGCTTCCCTGCTTAGGCTGCTGCCCCCGCGACCCGACCTCGGATAAGCGGAAGAAGATGGATGGATGGATGGACATTTGCACCTGAATACATGCCAGTACATCAGTTTGACGAATCATATTGGCTGTGGGGATATTTGCTATATTCTTTCACATGTGATAGTCCTCTGGACATTAGACTTATTAATACATTGAGAATATGAATATCATTAACTTGTAAAACATGTCATGTTCAAAATATCACAAGCATTTCTTCAAAATGTTACCAGACATCCTTGACAGTCAATCAATGATTGGAAGAATCCACATTTTGTAATGCTCACCACATCAATTATTGTGGGCCATTGTGTCATTTTATTGTGGCTCACCACATCAAATATTGTGGTCCGTTGTGTCATTTTATTGTGGCTCGCCACATCATTTTATGTGGTCCATTGTGTCATTTTATTGTAGCTCACCACATCAATTACTGTGGTTCATTGTGTCATTTTATTGTGGCTCGCCACATCATTTATTGTGGTTTGTTGTGTCATTTTATGGTGGCTCTCCACATCATTTTATGTGGTCTGTTGTGTCATTTTATGGTGGCTCGCCACCTCATTTCAGGTGGTTCATTGTGTCATTTTATTGTAGCTCACCACATCAATTATTGTGGTTCATTGTGTCATTTTGTCGTGGCTCTCCAGGTCATTTATCGTAGTCCATTGTGTCATTTTATTGTGGTTCGCCACGTCATTTTATGTGGTCCATTGTGTCATTTTATTGTAGCTCACCACATCAATTACTGTGGTTCATTGTGTCATTTTATTGTGGCTCGCCACATCATTTATTGTGGTTTGTTGTGTCATTTTATGGTGGCTCTCCACATCATTTTATGTGGTCTGTTGTGACATTTTATGGTGGTTTGCCACATCATTTCAGGTGGTTCATTGTGTCATTTTATTGTAGCTCACCACATCAATTATTGTGGTTCATTGTGTCATTTTATCGTGGCTCTCCAGGTCATTTATCGTAGTCCATTGTGTCATTTTATTGTAGCTCACCACATCAATTACTGTGGTTCATTGTGTCATTTTATTGTGGCTCGCCACATCATTTATCGTGGTTTGTTGTGTCATTTTATGGTGGCTCTCCACATCATTTTATGTGGTCTGTTGTGACATTTTATGGTGGTTTGCCACATCATTTCAGGTGGTTCATTGTGTCATTGTATTGTGGCTCGCCACGTCATTTTACGTGGTTTGTTGTGTAATTGTATGGTGGCTCGCCACATCATTTTATGCGGTCTGTTGTGTCATTTTATTGCGGCTTGCCACATCATTTTATGTGGTTCGTTGTGTCATTTTATTGTGGCTCGCCACGTCATTTTACGTGGCCTGTTGTGTCATTTTATTGTGCCTCTCCACATCATTTTATGTGGTCTGTTGTGACATTTTATGGTGGCTTGCCACATCATTTCAGGTGGTTCATTGTGTCATTGTATTGTGGCTCGCCACATCATTTTACGTGGTTTGTTGTGTAATTGTATGGTGGCTCGCCACATCATTTTATGCGGTCTGTTGTGTCATTTTAATGCGGCTTGCCACATCATTTTATGTGGTTCGTTGTGTCATTTTATTGTGGCTCACCACGTCATTTTACGTGGCCTGTTGTGTCATTTTATTGTGCCTCTCCACATCATTTTATGTGGTCCATTGTGTCATCGTATTGTGGCTCGCCACATCATTTTATGTGGTCCATTGTGTCATTTTATCGTGGCTTGCCACATCATTTTATGTGGTCTTTTGTGTCATTTTATTGTGGCACGCCACATCATTTTATGTGGTTTGTTGTGTCTTTTTATTGTGGCATGCCACATCATTTATTGTGGTCCACTGTGTCATCGTATTGTGGCTCGCCACATCATTTTATGTGGTCCTTTGTGTCATTTAATTGTGGCACGCCACATCATTTTATGTGGTCCTTTGTGTCATTTTATTGTGGCACGCCACATCATTTTATGTGGTCCTTTGTGTCATTTTATTTTGGCTCGCCACATCATTTTATGTGGCCTGTTGTGTCATTTTATTGTGCCTCTCCACATCATTTTATGTGGTCCATTGTGTCATCGTATTGTGGCTCGCCACATCATTTTATGTGGTCTTTTGTGTCATTTTATTGTGGCACGCCACATCATTTTATGTGGTCTGTTGTGTCATTTTATTGTGCCTCGCTACATCATTTTATGTGGTCCATTGTGTCATTTTATTGTGGCTTGCCACATCAATTTATGTGGTCTTTTGTGTCATTTTATTGTGGCACGCCACATCATTTTATGTGGTCTGTTGTGTCATTTTATTGTGCCTCGCTACATCATTTTATGTGGTCCATTGTGTCATTTTATTGTGGCTTGCCACATCAATTTATGTGGTCTTTTGTGTCATTTTATTGTGGCACGCCACATCATTTTATGTGGTCTGTTGTGTCATTTTATTGTGCCTCGCTACATCATTTTATGTGGTCCATTGTGTCATTTAATTGTGGCTCGCCACATCATTTTATGTGGCCCTTTGTGTCATTTTATTGTGGCACGCCACATCATTTTATGTGGTCCATTGTGTCATTTTATTGTGCCTCGCCACATCATTTTATGTGGTCCATTGTGTCATTTTATTGTGGCTCGCCACATCATTTTATGTGGTCTGTTGTGTCATTTTATTGTGGCTCAACACGTCATTTTATGTGGTTTGTTGTGTCATTTTATTGTGACCAGCCACATCATTCTAATCTGGCCCGCCACATAATTTATTGTGGTCTGTTGTGTCATTTTATTGTGGCTCGCCACATAATTTATTGTGGTCCATTGTGTGGTTTTAGTGTGGCTTGCCACATCATTTTATGTGGTCTATTGTGTCATTTTATCGTGGCTTGCCACATCATTTTACGTGGTCCATTGTGTCATTTTATAATGGCTTGCCACATCATTTTATGTGGTCCATTGTGTCATTTTATTGTGGCTTGCAAATTCATTTTATGTGGTCCATTGTGTCATTTTATTGTGACCAGCCACATCATTCTAATCTGGCCCGCCACATAATTTATTTTGGTCTGTTGTGTCATTTTATTGTGGCTCACCACATCATTTTACGTGGTCCGTTGTGTCATTTTATTGTGGCTCGCCACATCATTTCATGTGGTCCATTGTGTAGTTTTATTGTGGCTCGCCACATCATTCTAATCTTGCCCGTTACATAATTTATCGTAGTCCACTGTGTCATTTTATTGTGGCTCGCCACATCATTTTATGTGGTCTGTTGTGTCATTTTATTGTGCCTTACCACATCATTTATTGTGGGCCATTGTGTCATTTTATCGTGACCAGCCACATCATTCTAATCTGGCACGCCACATAATTTATTGCGGTCTGTTGTGTCATTTTATTGTGGCTCACCACATCATTTATGTGGGCCGTTGTGTCATTTTATAATGGCTTGCCACATCATTTTACGTGGTCCATTGTGTCATTTTATTGTGGCTCGCCACATCATTTCATGTGGTCCATTGTGTGGTTTCAGTGTGGCTTGCCACATCATTTTATGTGGTCCTTTGTGTCATTTTATGGTGGCACGCCACATCATTTTATGTGGTCTGTTGTATCATTTTATTGTGCCTCACCACATCATTTTATGTGGTCCATTGTGTCATTTTACTGTGGCTCGCCACATCATTTTATGTGGTCTGTTGTGTCATTTTATTGTGGCTTGCCACTTCATTTTATGTGGTCTGTTGTGTCATTTTATTGTGGCTTGCCACTTCATTTTATGTGGTCCATTGTGTCATTTTATTGTGACCAGCCACATCATTCTAATCTGGCCCGCCACATAATTTATTGTGGTCTGTTGTGTCATTTTATTGTGGCTCACCACATCATTTTATGTGGGCCGTTGTGTCATTTTATAGTGGCTTGCCACTTCATTTTATGTGGTCCATTGTGTCATTTTATTGTGACCAGCCACATCATTCTAAACTGGCCCGCCACATAATTTATTGTGGTCTGTTGTGTCATTTTATTGTGGCTCGCCACATCATTTTATGTGGTTTGTTGTGTCATTTTATTGTGGCTTGCCACTTCATTTTATGTGGTCCATTGTGTCATTTTATTGTGACCGGCCACATCATTCTAATCTGGCCCGCCACATAATTTATTGTGGTCTGTTGTGTCATTTTATTGTGGCTCACCACATCATTTTATGTGGGCCGTTGTGTCATTTTATTGTGGCTCGCCACATCATATCATATGGTCCATTGTGTAGTTTTATTGTGGCTCGCCACATCATTCTAATCTTGCCCGTTACATCATTTATCATAGTCCACTGTGTCATTTTATTGTGCCTTACCACATCATTTATTGTGGTCCATTGTGTCATTTTATCGTGGCTCGCCACATCATTTTATGTGGTCCATTGGGTCATTTTATTGTGACGAACCACATCATTGTAATCTGGCCCGCCACATAATTTTTTGTGGGTTGTTGTGTCATTTTATTGTGCCTCGCCACATCATTTTATGTGGTAAGTTGTGTCATTTTTATGTGGTCTATAGTGTAATTTGATTGTGGTTCACAACATCATTTATTGTGGTCCGTTGGGTCATTTTATTGTGGCTCGCCTCTTCGTTTCAATTTGGCCTGTCCCATAGTTTTAAAGTGGCCCACCACATAAATCTAACCTGTCACATCATGACAGATTTGTGCTTTTGAAGTGGGGGTGATCATTAGTTTTGGCAACACCAAGTGGCCACGCTAATTCGTTAAATCAAGGTCATGATGAAGTTGAATGATGCGAACACGTTTGTTACCTGACACTTTCTTACAGTGTTTTTCATTGAAGACGCTACAAGCTGCAGGGTTCAAAGCGTAGGGAAAAAGTCGCTTTATGAGGCACCAACAAATAGTTTTGCATTTAAGAATGAACAAATAAGTTCCAAATAATGGACTTAGGTGCATTTTATACATGGAGTTGTTAGCACGTAGCAACAAAGATGGCAGGACGCTGCCTACAATGTTGTCTTGATGTGGCATTCACCAGAGGTGGGACCAAGTCATTGTTTTGCAAGTCACAAGTAAGTCTCAAGTCTTTGCCCTCAAGTCCGAGTCAAGTCCCGAGTCAAGACAGGCAAGCCCCGAGTCAAGTCCAAAGTCAAGACTGGAAAGTCTCAAGTCAAGTCCTAAGTCCTGCATTTTGAGTTTCGAGTCCTTTCAAGTCCTTTTAACCACAGACTAATATATTAACACAGATTGTGTATGCTTTTCAAACGCTGTATTTATTTATTAAAACAAGTGCATTTTAAATTGCAGGAAAGAAAATTGTGCACTTTATAATAGCACTATTAACCAGTCATTTTAAACATTAACTCATTCCTTTACAGAACAAACACATTGAAAAATAAAGTGCAAATGTACTTATTTGTACAAAAGTGTTAACATTGAAAAAACATGACATATACGTGAACATAACAAAAAAGTTGTACTTTTTATATGTCAGGGCCCTATGCTGCATTGCATTTGCAAAAGACCAAATTAGCCAAGAGTCTGTCAGTCATTTGTGCACGATGGGGGCGTAGTATGATGCCACCATGGCTGAAAACTCGCTCCACTGGAGCACTGGAGGCAGGCACTGCCGAGACTCTCATGGCCACTCGGAACAGTGAAGGAAGAGTCTTCATGTTCAATGCCCAGAACAAAAGGGGGGAGAGAGTTGTTTTGGGTTGGTGCACTACTTGTAAGTGTATCTTGTGTTTTTTATGTTGATTTAATTAAAAAAAGAAGAAAAAAAAAATTATTTCTTGTGCGGCCCGATACCAATCGATCCACGGACCAGTGCCGGGCCGCGGCCCGGTGGTTGGGGACCACTGAGGTAAACAACCAACAGTATGTCAGAAAGCTAGCTAAAACGGTACACATATTCATAATATAGTATACATTTTAACTGACCTTTATTTGACTATTTTTGTCTTTTTTTAGGTGGCTAAAATACGCGGTGCTGCTGACCGCCGTCTAACGTTACGTGTGATATATTGACTAACGTAACCCTGCTTGAAAAAAATCACTGAACAAAAAGTATGAATAAGGTAGTGAACTGCAACAGATTCCCGTGTTTGCAATAACGTTATAACGTTAGCAGTGAGTTTACAGCCTCACTGATTTAACTACACAGCAAATAAAAGTCACGTTACTTAGCCAATAAACGTTATCTTACATTCAAAACTTACCCTTCTTTGTGCAACTTCAAATGCCGGACGAAGTTGGAAGTTGTTGCCTCTCCATCAGTCATTTTGGAACCGCATGTGTTGCATACTGCAAACCGTTTTGTGTTGACCACCTCGTAATTTTTATACCCAAACAAAATTATTTTAGGTATCATTTTTTGTTCACTGGCGTGTGGTTTGGACATGTCTTCTTCGTTGGTTGTCCTGCAATTTGATTGGATGAATGCTGTGTGATGAAAACAAAGTAGATGTAATTTGATTGGCTGTTGTACTGAGAGCACACCAGCTGACACACGCAACGCTGATAGACAAGTACACAATGAAAAATACGGAGCGCTCCCGAATAACTTTTTCATCTTTGGGTTTTGGGGAAAGTAGCAAGTCATGTCAAGTCATGTCAATTCAAAAGGCTCAAGTCCAAGTGAAGTCACAAGTCATTGATGTTAAAGTCGAAGTCCAGTTGCAAGTCTTTTTACATTTTGTCAAGTCGAGTCTAAAGTCATCAAATTCATGACTCGAGTCTGACTCGAGTCCAAGTCATGTGACTCGAGTCCACACCTCTGGCATTCACACAATAAACACACACTTCTCTACCAAAATGAAGCCATCAAGAAAAAGATGGAAGCAAAAGTGGGCCATTGAAGGTTTGAGCGACGTGCAGAGAAAAGCAGGCGAAGGTGAGGGCATCTCCACCATGACTTAGGCGGAGGATTTCAATTATGGCGGTGCATGCATGTGTGAAGGATTTGGAGGCGAGGTGTGTCACCAGCCTGGGAATGGAGGGGGAAGGTTCTCCCCGAGACATTAAATGATAAGAGAATTAACGCCCAATCATCCCGCCAGGAGGAATCTGCTTCTCCAAAACGCCACCTTTACGAGCCGCGCATGTCATTATCCCTTTCAACCTCCACATGTCTCCGTCACCTCCGCTCGTCTTCAGCGGGTCACCTCGCCTTCGTCGTGTCGAGGAAGCAAACCTCAAACTGCTGCAATGTCAAATATGTTGGAAATGGAACATAAAACACAAGAAACCACTTCCGGGAAGTCAGGAGAGCTCCAGCTTCTTTTTTTTTTTAAAACATGTTGATGTTCAAACACACACAAGTGACATAGCTACAAAGCCCAAAAGCAGTGAAGTTGTCACCTTGTGTAAATGGTCAATAAAAAGAGAATACAACAAATCCTTTTCAACTTATATTCAATTGAATAGACTGCAAAGACAAGATATTTCATGTTCACACTGACAAACTTGGTTGTTTTTTTTGCAAATATTAGCTCATTTGGAATTTGATGCAAAAAAAGCTGGCACAAGTGGCAAAAAAGAGTGAGAAAGTTGAGGAATGCTCTTATTTGGAACATCCCACAGGTGAACAGGCTAATTGGGAACAGGTGGGTGCCATGATTGGGTATAAAAGCAGCTTCCGTGAAATGCTCAGTCGTTCACAAACAAGGACGGGGGCGAGGGTCACCACTTTGTCAACAAATGCCTGAGCAAATAAACACTAATCAAAGATCCTCTATTATGACAAGAGCACTATGCTGACAATAACGACTTATTGAAGAAAAAATATTTTCTTTACGACTGGAGTGCTCCGCTATTTTTAAGGACTGACTTCTAAAAACACAAGCCAAAGATCATCTATCGTTTTTTTACCAACATTACGCAAACAATTTAACACTAATCAAAGATCCTCTATCCTGTATAAGAGCACTATGCTGACTTTAAGGACTCACTAAAGAAAAAATATTTCCTTTACGACTGGAGTGCTCCGCTGTTTTTAAGGTCTGCATTCTAAAAACGCAAGCCAAAGATCCTCTACTGTATGACAGGTGCTCTGTTTTTAACGGACTGCAACAAACTAAACACTAATCAAAGATCTTCCATTATGACAGGAACACTATGCTGACTTTATGGACTTACTGAAGGAAAAAAAAAAAATCATCTTTATGACTCCGCTGTTTATAAGGACTGACTTCTAAAAACACAAGCCAAAGATCATCTACTGTATATGACAGGTGCTCGTTTTTTACCAACATTCCGCAGAAAAATAAACCCTAATCAAAGATCCTCTATTATGACAAGGAATTTAGGGATTTCACCATCTACGCTCCGTAATATCATCAAAAGGTTCAGAGAATGTGGAGAAATCACTGCACGTAAGCCATGATATTACACACCTTGGATCCCTCAGGCATCAAAAAGCCACATCAGTGTGTAAAGGATATCACCACATGGGCTCAGGAACACTTCAGAAGACCACTGTCAGTAACTACAGTTGGTCGCTACATCTGTAAGTGCAAGTTAAAACTCTACTATGCAAAGCCAAAGCCATTTATCAACAACACCCGGAAACGCCGCCGGCTTCACTGGGCCCGAGCTCATCTAAGATGGACTGATGCAAAGTGGAAAAGTGTTCTGCGGTCTGACGAGTCCACATTTCAAATTGTTTTTGGAAACTGTGGAGTAAAAGAACCATCCGGACTGTTCTAGGGTGAAAGTGTAAAAGGAAGCATGTGTGATGGTATGGGGGTGTATTAGTGCCCAAGACATGGGTAACTTACACATGAAGGCACCATTAATGCTGAAAGGTACATACAGCTTTTGGAGCAATATATGTTGTTATCATGGACGCCCCTGCTTATTCCAGCAAGACAATGCCAAGCCATGTGGTTTCATCGTAAAAGAGTGCGGGTACTAGACTGGCCTGCCTGTAGTCCAGACATTGAAAATGTGTGAAGGCTAAAATATGAGAAGGGAGACTTAAGCTGTACATCAAGCAAGAATGGGAAAGAATTCCACTGCCATTAAATTCTACGTTTACGAATATTTGCAAAAAAACAAACAAAGTTTTGTCAGTGTGAACATGAAATATCTTGTCTTTGCAGTCTATTCAATTGAATATAAGTTGAAAATGATTCTCTTTTTATTTACCATTTACACAACGTGACAACTTCACTGCTTTTGACTTTTATAAGTACTCTGTGTGCGTGCGCTGCCGAACATGCTCCTCTGCTCATAAAACGAGCCCGTCAGCGGGAAAAATGGGGAGTTTTCAAACAGAGCATAGTACCCTTTTTGATTCATTCGTAGCGTGATGCTATTCTAGGACCGCTGTACCGTACAACTCTGTCTTGCTGGAGTTCAGACTGGTTTGTGAAAGGTGGGCTGTAATTAAATAGACTGTGATGAAGGTGGACCATGGTCACCTGGCATGTTTGCCTTGGACTGGAGGAGCTCTTGTTGCTAAAAACCTGCAGATGTGTCTAATCAGGGAGGGGGTGACCTTTACACACACACACACACACACACACACACACACACACACACACACACACACACACACACACACACACAACACTAACAATACCCTATGCTATCTTTGTTCTTACCTGCCAGACTAACCAATTGAAGGAAACAAATTGTTCTTTTTTTTTTTTCATTTCGCTCACATTTCTTGAAGGAAAAAAAAAAAAAAAAGCAAGCAAAACTTGGCGGCTCAAAAATAAACCTCTTCTCCGTTTCCCGGACTTGCATCTGAAGTGTGACTCTGCTCTTTAAAGATCACATTTCCACCTCGGGCGCCCTCCCGTTGTCGTCGTCGTCGTCGTTATTCTCAACCCTGTGACACTCTGGGAAAAAGGGACGTTTTTCCGAGAAAAACCACGACCGGGTGTTGATTTATTCTCTTCTGTCGGAACAAGCCTACTAATTTGCAACAAGATTGTCTCCCGGTGTACTTACTTGCCCTCTCTTCACGTCGTGCTGCACTCACGGATATGACAATTATATTAATATTCCTCAGCAGCTTCACTATACTCATCTTAAGAAATGTAACTCTAATTGGAGTTAAGTTAATGACAATTATGTTACTATTCCTCAGCAGCTTCACTATACTCATCTTAAGAAATGTGACTCTAATTGGAGTTAAGTTAATGACAATGATAATACTATTCCTCAGTAGCTTCACTATACTCATCTTAAGAAACATGACTCTATTTGGAGTTACGTTAATGATAATACTATTCCTCAGCAGCTTCACTATACTCATCTTAAGAAACTTGACTCTAATTGGAGTTAAGTTAATGACAATTATGTTACTATTCCTCAGCAGCTTCACTATACTGATCTTAAGAAACGGGACTCTAATTGGAGTTAAGTTAATGACAATTATGTTACTATTGCTCAGTAGATCCACTATACTCATCTTAAGAAACATGACTCTAATTGGAGTTAAGTTAATGACAATTATGTTACTATTGCTCAGTAGATCCACTATACTCATCTTAAGAAACATGACTCTAATTGGAGTTAAGTTAATGTCAATTATGTTACTATTGCTCAGTAGATCCACTATACTCATCTTAAGAAACGTGACTCTATTTGGAGTTAAGTTAATGACAATTATGTTACTATTGCTCAGTAGATCCACTATACTCATCTTAAGAAACGTGACTCTATTTGGAGTTAAGTTAATGACAATTATGTTACTATTGCTCAGTAGATCCACTATACTCATCTTAAGAAACATGACTCTAATTGGAGTTAAGTTAATGACAATTATGTTACTATTCCTCAGTAGCTTCAATATACTCATCTTAAGAAATGTGACTCTAATTGGAGTTAAGTTAATGACAATTATAATACTATTCCTCAGCAGCTTCACTATACTCATCTTAAGAAATGTGACTCTAATTGGAGTTACGTTAATGACAATTATGTAACTATTCCTCAGTAGCTTCACTATGCTCATCTTAAGAAATGTGACTCTAATTGGAGTTAAGTTAATGACAATGATGTTACTTTTCCTCAGTAGCTTCATTATACTCATCTTAAGAAATGTAACTCTAATTGGAGTTAAGTTAATGACAATTATGTTACTATTCCTCAGTAGCTTCACTATACTCATCTTAAGAAACGTGACTCTAATTGGGGTTAAGTTAATGACAATTATGTTACTATTCCTCAGTAGCTTCACTATACTCATCTTAAGAAACGTGACTCTAATTGGAGTTAAGTTAATGACAATTATGTTACTATTCCTCAGTAGCTTCACTATACTCATCTTAAGAAACGTGACTCTATTTGGAGTTAAGTTAATGACTATGATAATACTATTCCTCAGTAGCTTCACTATACTCATCTTAAGAAACGTGACTCTAATTGGAGTTAAGTTAATGAAAATTATGTTACTATTCCACAGTAGCTTCACTATACTCACCTTAAGAAATGTGACTCTAATTGGAGTTAAGTTATTGACAATTATGTTACTATTCCTCAGTAGCTTCACTATACTCATCTTAAGAAATGTGACTCTAATTGGAGTTAAGTTAATGACAATTATGTTACTATTCCTCAGGAGCTTCACTATACTCATCTTAAGAAACTTGACTCTAATTGGAGTTAAGTTAATGACAATTATGTTACTATTCCTCAGTAGCTTCACTATACTCATCTTAAGAAACGTGACTCTAATTGGAGTTAAGTTAATGACAATTATGTTACTATTCCTCAGTAGCTTCACTATACTCATCTTAAGAAACGTGACTCTATTTGGAGTTAAGTTAATGACTATGATAATACTATTCCTCAGTAGCTTCACTATACTCATCTTAAGAAACGTGACTCTAATTGGAGTTAAGTTAATGAAAATTATGTTACTATTCCACAGTAGCTTCACTATACTCACCTTAAGAAATGTGACTCTAATTGGAGTTAAGTTATTGACAATTATGTTACTATTCCTCAGTAGCTTCACTATACTCATCTTAAGAAATGTGACTCTAATTGGAGTTAAGTTAATGACAATTATGTTACTATTCCTCAGGAGCTTCACTATACTCATCTTAAGAAACTTGACTCTAATTGGAGTTAAGTTAATGACAATTATGTTACTATTCCACAGTAGCTTCACTATACTCACCTTAAGAAATGTGACTCTAATTGGAGTTAAGTTATTGACAATTATGTTACTATTCCTCAGTAGCTTCACTATACTCATCTTAAGAAATGTGACTCTAATTGGAGTTAAGTTAATGACAATTATGTTACTATTCCTCAGGAGCTTCACTATACTCATCTTAAGAAACTTGACTCTAATTGGAGTTAAGTTAATGACAATTATGTTACTATTCCTCAGTAGCTTCACTATACTCATCTTAAGAAACGTGACTCTAATTGGAGTTAAGTTAATGACAATTATGTTACTATTCCTCAGTAGCTTCACTATACTCATCTTAAGAAACGTGACTCTATTTGGAGTTAAGTTAATGACTATGATAATACTATTCCTCAGTAGCTTCACTATACTCATCTTAAGAAACGTGACTCTAATTGGAGTTAAGTTAATGAAAATTATGTTACTATTCCACAGTAGCTTCACTATACTCACCTTAAGAAATGTGACTCTAATTGGAGTTAAGTTATTGACAATTATGTTACTATTCCTCAGTAGCTTCACTATACTCATCTTAAGAAATGTGACTCTAATTGGAGTTAAGTTAATGACAATTATGTTACTATTCCTCAGGAGCTTCACTATACTCATCTTAAGAAACTTGACTCTAATTGGAGTTAAGTTAATGACAATTATGTTACTATTTCTCAGCAATTTCACTATACTGATCTTAAGAAACGGGACTCTAATTGGAGTTAAGTTAATGACAATTATGTTACTATTCCTCAGTAGCTTCACTATACTCATCTTAAGAAACATGACTCTAATTGGAGTTAAGTTAATGACAATTATGTTACTATTCCTCAGTAGCTTCACTATACTCATCTTAAGAAACGTGACTCTAATTGGAGTTAAGTTAATGACAATTATATTACTATTCTTCAGTAGCTTCACTATACTCATCTTAAAAAACATGACTCTAATTGGAGTTAAGTTAATGACAATTATATTACTATTTCTCAGTAGCTTCACTATACTCATCTTAAGAAACATGACTCTAATTGGAGTTACATTAATGACAATTACATTACTATTCCTCAGTAGCTTCACTATACTCATCTTAAGAAACGTGACTCTAATTGGAGTCAAGTTAATGACAATTATGTTACTATTCCTCAGTAGCTTCACTATACTCATCTTAAGAAATGTGACTCTAATTGGAGTTAAGTTAATGACAATTATGTTAACTATACCTCAGTAGCTTCACTATCCTCATCTTAAGAAACATGACTCTAATTGGAGTTAAGTTAATGACAATTATGTTACTATTCCTCAGTAGCTTCACTATACTCATCTTAAGCAATGTGACTCTAATTGGAGTTAAGTTAATGACAATTATGTTACTATTCCTCAGTAGCTCCACTATACTCATCTTAAGAAATGTGACTCTAATTAGAGTTAAGTTAATGACAATTATGTTACTATTCCTCAGTAGCTTCACTATACTCATCTTAAGAAATGCGACTCTAATTGGAGTTAAGTTAATGACAATTATGTTACTATTCCTCAGTAGCTTCACTATACTCATCTTAAGAAACATGACTAATTGGAGTTAATGACAATTATATTACTATTCCTCAGTAGCTTCACTAAACTCATCTTAAGAAACGTGACTCTAATTGGAGTTAAGTTAATGACAATTATGTTACTATTCCTGAGTAGCTTCACTATACTCATCTTATGAAATGTGACTCTAATTGGAGTTAAGTTCATGACAATGATAATACTATTCCTCAGCAGCTTCACTATACTCATCTTAAGAAATGTGACTCTAATTGGAGTTACGTTAATGACAATTATGTAACTATTCCTCAGTAGCTTCACTATACTCATCTTAAGAAACGTGACTCTAATTGGAGTTAAGTTAATGAAAATTATGTTACTATTCCTCAGTAGCTTCACTATACTCATCTTAAGAAATGTGACTCTAATTGGAGTTAAGTTAATGACAATTATGTTACTATTCCTCAGCAGCTTCACTATACTCATCTTAAGAAATGTAACTCGAATTGGAGTTAAGTTAATGACAATTATGTTACTATTCCTCAGTAGCTTCACTATACTCATCTTAAGAAACGTGACTCTAATTGGAGTTAAGTTAATGACAATGATAATACTATTCCTCAGTAGCTTCACTATACTCATCTTAAGAAACGTGACTCTAATTGGAGTTAAGTTAATGACAATTATGTTACTATTCCTCAGTAGCTTCACTATACTCATCTTAAGAAACATGACTCTAATTGGAGTTAAGTTAATGATAATTATGTTACTATTCCTCAGTAGTTTCACTATACTCATCTTAAGAAATGTGACTCTAATTGGAGTTAAGTTAATGACAATTATGTTACTATTCCTCAGTAGCTTCACTATACTCATCTTAAGAAACTTGACTCTAATTGGAGTTAAGTTAATGACAATTATGTTACTATTCCTCAGTAGCTTCACTATACTCATCTTAAGAAATGTGACTCTAATTGGAGATAAGTTAATGACAATTATGTTACTATTCCTCAGTAGCTTCACTATACTCATCTTAAGAAACGTGACTCTAATTGGAGTTAAGTTAATGACAATTATGTTAACTATACCTCAGTAGCTTCACTATCCTCATCTTAAGAAACATGACTCTAATTGGAGTTAAGTTAATGACAATTATGTTACTATTCCTCAGTAGCTTCACTATACTCATCTTAAGCAATGTGACTCTAATTGGAGTTAAGTTAATGACAATTATGTTACTATTCCTCAGTAGCTCCACTATACTCATCTTAAGAAACGTGACTCTAATTGGAGTTAAGTTATTGACAATTATGTTACAATTCCTCAGTAGCTTCACTATACTCATCTTAAGAAACATGACTCTAATTGGAGTTAAGTTAATGACAATTATGTTACAATTCCTCAGTAGCTTCACTATACTCATCTTAAGAAACGTGACTCTAATTGGAGTTAAGTTAATGACAATTATGTTACTATTCCTCAGTAGCTTCACTATACTCATCTTAAGAAACGTTACTCTAATTGGTGTTAATAATTATTGTGATGCTCCAACTAGTAGTAGGCCAAATAATTACCTAATCAAATATTTAAACACAGTGCTACTGTTCAAACTGTATGTAATGTTACAGTAGCCAAAAATATTAAAAAATACCCTATTTTTCGGACTATAAGACACACTTTAAACTCTTTCATTTTATAACCCGGTGCACCTAATGTACGGAATAAATCTAGTTGTGCTTACTGACCTCTAAACAAATGATAAGTGTGACCAGTAGATGGCAGTCACACATAAGAGACAAGTGTGGAATGCAGGTTGACGCATGTTCAATAAATGACGCTAGCAAGTACCCGTAAACAAGCAACACTTTGATGTTCCATTGAGAATATCGGACGTTACACGCGGCGGTGAAAACTCTGTCAACATGTTTTAGTACGACTTTGGTAAGCTACAAATACCCACCGCTTGATGGATTGTCGGCGCATTTTGGTTATCATAGTCAGACGTACTGTGCTTCAACATACAGTATTATTATGGTGTGTGTACCACAAAATAGCACCTATTAGCAGACATATTATCTGCATTTTCTTCTGTTGTTATGGTAACATCCTTGTGAAGTAAAACAGCTGCCTTGTTTTTAATGAATACTTCAACCTACTAAGCTACTGTATTTTAAAGTTGGCCACTATGGTGGTACTTAATGAATACTTAGACCTATTATGCTACTCTATATACATTTGGCTCACTATGGTGGTACTTAATGAATACTTAGACCTACTATGCTACTCTATATACATATTTCTCACTATGCAAAATCAACAAAATCAATGTGAGGTTTTTAAAATGTCCATCATAACATGTTTTGGGTTAACTTGGTCATAAACACTTGAATCTTCTACAAATGATAGTCAATAACTTCCATTTATAAGAAAGATGTGCTTACCTTTTCATTTAAACGACTTGTTTCCGTGTCTCGACGGCCCAAATGGAGAGCACCTTCCTGCACTGCACTCACACTGCCTTCCTGTGGAGACACTGCCTTCGTGTGCAGCGCCAGGTGGGAATTGTTCAAGTCACCAATGAATGGATCTGACTATTATTTAAAAAGGTTTCCCTTTAGGGGACCTGTTGTTTTGTCCCCATCAGAGGTCCCCTAAAGTGACTTTGTAAACAGAGCCATGTCCCCATTAAGTAAGCACGACCAGAACACACACACACACACACACACACACACACACACACACACACACACACACGCACACACCCATTCACAAACACCCATTCACAGACACACACATTCACACCCATTCACACACACATTCACACACCCATTCACACACACACACACACACACACACACACACACACACACACACACACACACACACACCCATTCACAAACACCCATTCACAGACACACACATTCACCCATTCACACCCATTCATTCACACACCCATTCACACACACACATTCTCACACACACACACACACACATATTCACACAAACATTCACACACCCATTCACACTCACACACATTCACATACATTCACACACACATTCACACACCCATTCACAAACACATTCACACACACACATTCACACACCCATTCACAAACACATTCACACACACACATTCACACACACATTCAAACACACACATTCACACACACATTCACACACACATTCAAACACACACATTCACACACACATTCACACAAACATTCACACACCCATTCACACTCACACACATTCACATACATTCACACACACATTCACACACCCATTCACAAACACATTCACACACACACATTCACACACCCATTCACAAACACATTCACACACACACATTCACACACACATTCAAACACACACATTCACACACACATTCACACACACATTCAAACACACACATTCACACACACATTCACACAAACATTCACACACCCATTCACACTCACACACATTCACATACATTCACACACACATTCACACACCCATTCACAAACACATTCACACACACACATTCACACAACCATTCAAACACGCCCATTCACACACATTCACAAACACATTCAAACACACACATTCACACACACATTCACACACACATTCAAACACACACATTCACACACACATTCACACAAACATTCACACACCCATTCACACTCACACACATTCACATACATTCACACACACATTCACACACCCATTCACACACACACATTCACACACACATTCACACACCCATTCACACACACACACACACACACACACACACACAGACACACACACACACACACACACACACACACACACACACACACCCATTCACAAACACCCATTCACACACCCATTCACACACCCATTCACACACACACATTCTCACACACACACACACACACATATTCACACAAACATTCACACACCCATTCACACTCACACACATTCACATACATTCACACACACATTCACACACCCATTCACACACACATTCACACACACACATTCACACAACCATTCAAACACGCCCATTCACACACATTCACACACACATTCAAACACACACATTCACACACACATTCACACACACATTCACACACACATTCACACACACATTCACACACCCATTCACACTCACACACATTCACATACATTCACACACACATTCACACACCCATTCACACACACACACATTCACACACACATTCACACACACATTCACAAACACATTCACACACCCATTCACACTCACACACATTCACATACATTCACACACACATTCACACACCCATTCACAAACACATTCACACACACACATTCACACAACCATTCAAACACGCCCATTCACACACATTCACACACACATTCAAACACACACATTCACACACACATTCACACACACATTCAAACACACACATTCACACACACATTCACACAAACATTCACACACCCATTCACACTCACACACATTCACATACATTCACACACACATTCACACACCCATTCACACACACACATTCACACACACATTCACACACCCATTCACACACACACACACACACACACACACACACACACAGACACACACACACACACACACACACACACACACACACACACACACACCCATTCACAAACACCCATTCACACACCCATTCACACACCCATTCACACACACACATTCTCACACACACACACACACACATATTCACACAAACATTCACACACCCATTCACACTCACACACATTCACATACATTCACACACACATTCACACACCCATTCACACACACATTCACACACACACATTCACACAACCATTCAAACACGCCCATTCACACACATTCACACACACATTCAAACACACACATTCACACACACATTCACACACACATTCACACACACATTCACACACACATTCACACACCCATTCACACTCACACACATTCACATACATTCACACACACATTCACACACCCATTCACACACACACACATTCACACACACATTCACACACACATTCACAAACACATTCACACACCCATTCACACTCACACACATTCACATACATTCACACACACATTCACACACCCATTCACACACACACACATTCACACACACATTCACACACACATTCACACACACATTCACACACCCATTCACACTCACACACATTCACATACATTCACACACACATTCACACACCCATTCACACACACACACATTCACACACACATTCACACACACATTCACACACACATTCACAAACACATTCACACACACACATTCACAAACACATTCACACACACACATTCACACACACATTCACACACACATTCACAAACACATTCAAACACCCATTCACACTCACACACATTCACACACATTCACACACACATTCACACACCCATTCACAAACACATTCACACACCCATTCACACTCACACACATTCACACTCACACACATTCACACACATTCACACACACATTCACACACCCATTCACAAACACATTCACACACCCATTCACACTCACACACATTCACACACATTCACACACACATTCACACACACACATGTTCACACAACCATTCAAACACGCCCATTCACACACATTCACACACACATTCAAACACACCCATTCACACAAACATTCACACACACATATATTCACACACACATTCACACACCCATTCACAAACACCCACTCACAGACACACACATTCACCAATTAATTCACATGCACACACACATTCAAACACACCCATTCACACACACACACACACACACACACACACACACACATTCACACACCCATTCAAACACACACTTTCACACACACACAAATTCATCCACCCATTCACAAAACACCCATTCACAGACACACACATTCACACACCCATTCAAAGACACTCATTCACACACACACACATTCATCCATTCACACACATTCTCACACACATTCCCCCCGCTTTCAAACACACACATGCACACGCACACGCACACACACACACACACACACACACACACACACACACACACACACACACACACACACACACATTCACACACCCATTCAAACACACACATTCACAGACACACACATTCACCCATTCACACACCAATTCGCACTCACACATTCAAACACACCCATTCACATACATTCACACACACATTCCCCCATTCACAAACACCCATTCTCAGACACACACATTCACCCATTCACACACATTCACACACACATTCACACACACATTCACACACACACACACACACACATTCACCCATTCACAGACGCACACATTCACCCATTCACACACATTCACACAACCATTCACATACACACACACTCTCAGACACAGACACACACGCACACACACGCACACACACACAAACACACACACACACACGCACACACACACACACACACACACACACACACACACACACACACACACACATTCTTGTATTTGTTACTTTTTGATACCTGAACAAATAGGTGAGCTTTTAATTTTTTTATTTAGTTTTTGTTTGTAATTGTATTTTTATTTTTATTATATTTGATGTAGCTGAGATAGGCTCCAGCGCCCCCCGCGACCCCAAAGGGAATAAGCGGTAGAAAATGGATGGATGGATGGATATTATCCATCCATCCATCCATCCATCCATTTTCTACCGCTTATTCCCTTTGGGGTCGCGGGGGGCGCTGGAGCCTATCTCAGCTACAATCAGGCGGAAGGCGGGGTACACCCTGGACAAGTCGCCACCTCATCGCAGGGCCAACACAGATAGACAGACAACATTCACACTCACATCCACACACTAGGGCCAATTTAGTGTTGCCAATCAACTTATCCCCAGGTGCATGTCTTTGGAGGTGGGAGGAGCCTATCCCCAGGTGCATGTCTTTGGAGGTGGGAGGAAGCCGGAGTACCCGGAGGGAACCCACGCAGTCACGGGGAGAACATGCAAACTCCACACAGAAAGATCCCGAGCCCGGGATTGAACCCAAGACTACTCAGGACCTTCGTATTGTGAGGCAGATGCACTAACCCCTCTGCCACCGTGAAGAATATTATGATATATAATATCATAATATAATATCATATAATATATTATATTATTATTATAATTTCAATCCTAACCTCATATGGAAGGTACTTTTCCTCGTTGACGTCTCAAGAAGAGTAGCAATACAAGAACACACACACACACACACACACACACACACACACACACACACACACACACACACACACACACACACACACACACACACTTGGGTGTCTAGCTGCCAGGAAGGAAGGATGTATAATGGAGTCGTGGCACACTTCCTTCCCAGTCCAGGGTCCATGCTCCCTGATGAGTGAGGACTAAGTAGGGATTAGAGCACATCCTGTGCTGGCTGGCATTGTTAGTCCAGGACAATAAACTGTTGTCTTTACAACACACGACTAAGTGGGGGTTAGTGTGTACTTTAGGACACTTCAAATGAATCACACACTAGGACTTTTATTTTATTTCATGTGTACTGCTAGGTGACGTGCTAGGTGACCCAACTTGAATATTCTAGCACAAAATCTGCTCGCCTGGTTACCTAAAGTAAAGGTGTCAACAAACATAAAAATATATATGGATTTTTATTCTTAACAATTCCTAGTGGATAGTGTTGTCCTGATACTAATATTTTGGTACTAGTACCAGTACCAACATGTATTTCACTACTTTTCGATATTATTTTCTAAATAAAGGGGAGCACAAAAAATGTCATAATTGTCTTTATTTTAACAAAAAAATGTTAGTGTAGATGAAACATATGTTTATTATTGTCATTTAGTCCTTAAATAAAATAGACAACTTGTCTTTTAGTAGTAAGTAAACAAACAAAGACTCCTAATTAGTCTATGCAGTAACATATTGTGTCATTTATACACCTATTATTTTCTACACATTATGAGGGACAAACTGTAGAAAATGGATTATTAATCTACTTGTTCATTTACTGTTAATATCTACTTATTTTCTGTTTGAACATGTTCTATCTACACTTCTGTTCAAATGTAATAATCACTTATTCTTCTCTTCTTTGATACTTGACATTAGTTTTGGATGATACCACACATTTGGGTATGGATGTGATACCAAGTAGTTACAGGATCATACATTGCTCATATTCAAAGTCCTCATGTGTCCAGGGACATATTTACTGACTTTATAAACATAATATACATTAAATAATAATAATAATATACATTTGAAAAAAAGGAAAGAAGATTTTGTGCCGATAAAAAAATATCGATAGTAGTATCGACTAGATACGCTATTGTACTTGGTATCATTACAGTGGATGTCACATGTCGATCCACCCACGGCATTTGTTTACATTCATTATTCTTATTCTTGTTATGTTTATTTTAATTATTCTCTTCTTTGATACTTGACATTAGTTTTGGATGATACCACACATTTAGGTATGGATGTGATACCAAGTAGTTACAGGATCATACATTGGTCATATTCAAAGTCCTCATGTGTCCAGGGACATATTTACTGACTTTATGAATATGATATGCATTTTAAAAAAAGGAAAAAAGATTGTGTGACCATAAAAAATATCAATGTAATCATAGTAGTATCGACTAGATACGCTCTTGTACTTGGTATCATTACAGTGGATGTCAGGTGTAGATCCACCAATGGCGTTTGTTTACATTGTGACGGCGGTGAGCTATTGTATCCTCCTACGGTGTGTAGTGAAGCATGTTTAGCTATCCCTCGTCCTCCAGTGATAATGCTACTTGTAAGAAACTTACTTTGACTTTATTAAATGCTTGGGTATAATTTTATTCAATAAAACCAATTTTTTTTCAAGCCATACACAAATTAGTTGGTTTATTTTATGTAGGCATGTAACAAATCACAAAACTGGCACTCAATCTTAAAAAAATAAGTATTGATTTTGAATCGATTCTGAATTGAATCGTTATCCCCAAGAATCGAATCGAGTCACGATGTGCCCTAACATGAAGGTTATTTTTCATATTTATCAGCTTAGATTTCATAAAAAAAAGCTTTGAAATGATTATAGTGTTGTTACTGTTTGGACTTTGCTGGTTATTAATCTGTTACGCATGATTTCCTGTTCAGGTGCTCTTATTTTGGTTCTACTTCCTGTTGAAATATTTGTTTCACTGCACCTTCACTTTCTGTTTAGTTCCCTGCCAGCAGCCTTGTTTTCCAATTCAAATGATTCAGGTCAAAATATTTCACCTGCACGCCGCCTCCTGTCCCTGCATCCCGGGGTCACACTATCCGCCGACACCCGCCGCCGTGTTAGTCCCAGAACAGCGAGGCGACACGTCCAACACATTTTATTTGATTCCTGCATGCTTTTTTGCAGCCACTTTAACACCGCTGCGTGTAAAGCGCTTTGAGTCTCTGGAGACAAGCGCTATATAAATATAATTGCTTTCACTTCACAACTGCACCAGAGTTCTCTAGCAAGCTGCCCAATACCCTTTTTTGGTGTGCTTATTTGGTGCATACCAGGGTTTGGATAATTTACCATCAAAATTAGGCTTGTTCTCATCCAATAATTGATATCAGCAAAAGAAAACAGGTATCGAATGATGTTGGATATCAAATCTGCAATACAAGCAGTCTTATTTCTGCAAAGATGGTCGCCCAGTTGACTTCTAAACGTCCTCCAATAAACACAAGGGTGCTATTTTCTCCTGGTAAACATGCGAGGTTGTGAGCTATTAGCGGCGAGCAGCTACACCACAGCTGAGCGAACAATAGCACACAAGCTAGGCATAGGTAATAATCACTGAACATTTGTCAAAATAAACAAGTATCAAATAATTATGGTCGCGTATTACTTACACACACGCAAAGTCACCCAGGCAGAAGTGTATTAGAGAGTTTCAGTAACAAACGTGTCTGCATTATTCAACTTAGTGCGTCATGAGCTGAACTTAATGAATTATTTTGGCCATGCTCTAAAATAATACAAGTACGTGTGATTTGTGCTGGTGTGTGTGTGTGTGTGTGTGTGTGTGTGTGTGTGTGTGTGTGTGTGTGTGTGTGTGTGTGTGTGTGTGTGTGTGTGTGTGTGTGTGTGTGTGTGTGTGTGTGTGTGTGTGTGTGTGTGTGTGTGTGTGATGTGACAGCAAAACAAAACATTGAAGTGGTGACAGTGATCGATGGCCACTAACTATTAGTTTGAGTTTAAAAAGAGATGAGCTGCGTGTTTTTCTTCCTCTCACTAAAACGTTATTGTCTGCTGACTCATCATTTATTTATGTATTTATGTATTTATTTATTTACAGACAGACATCATTTTGTATGACATTATTGTTTCCTGTGTTAATATCAGAGTCCGTTCTGCAAAAAGGTCATTCCTAGAAGCACACAGTTCAAATAGACATCATCATGTAATATATAAAATATATTACAATACAAATCATATAAGATACAAAATACAGTACATTGCAATTCCTTAAAAGATGTACTAAAGTCTCATAGTTACAGTTTCACTTCATTCAGACATTTTTCAACATGTTGACAAATAAAGACTAAACATTTTAATAAAGAAACATATAATGGAAGATGACATCTATATAAGTGTGTTTACACATCTATATAACATCTATATAAGTGTGTTTACACATTTATATAACATCTGTATAAGTGTGTTTACACATTTATATAACATCTATATAAGTGTATTTACACATCTATATAACATCTATATAAGTGTGTTTACACATCTATATAACATCTATATAAGTGTGTTTACACATTTATATAACATCTATATAAGTGTGTTTACACATTTATATAACATCTGTATAAGTGTATTTACACATCTATGTAACATCTATATAAGTGTGTTTACACATCTATATAACATCTATATAAGTGTGTTTACACATTTATATAACATCTATATAAGTGTGTTTACACATCTATATAACATCTATATAAGTGTGTTTACACATCTATATAACATCTATATAAGTGTATTTACACATCTATATAACATCTATATAAGTGTATTTACACATCCATACAACATCTATATAAGTGTGTTTACACATCTATATAAGTGTGTTTACACATCTATATAACATCTATATAAGTGTATTTACACATCTATATAAGTGTGTTTACACATCTATATAACATCTATATAAGTGTGTTTACACATCTATATAAAATCTATATAAGTGTGTTTACACATCTATATAAGTGTATTTACACATCTATATAACATCTATATAAGTGTGTTTACACATCTATATAACATCTATATAAGTGTATTTACACATCTATATAATATCTATATAAGTGTGTTTACACATCTATATAAGTGTATTTACACATCTATATAACATCTATATAAGTGTGTTTACACATCTATATAACATCTATATAAGTGTGTTTACACATCTATATAACATCTATATAAGTGTGTTTACACATCTATATAACATCTATATAAGTGTGTTTACACATCTATATAAGTGTATTTACACATCTATATAACATCTATATAAGTGTATTTACACATCTATATAATATCTATATAAGTGTGTTTACACATTTATATAAGTGTATTTACACATCTATATACCATCTTTATAAGTGTATTTACACAACAGAAACAAACTACCAATAACTTTTCTTTTCCATCAATCCCAAAATAAAATGACAAATATGAAACATTTCCAATATGTTCATTAAACATCAACTCTCAACATTCTTTACAATCATTGAGTTCTTCAAAATAACTGAATGAAGGTTTATTGGAAGCAAATAATTGCAAAATGCTGCTTCTTACCTTTATTTTATATATATATATATATATATATATATAAAGGTTTTATTCAACATTTCTTTCTTTGATGTCCTGTTGTTGTTAGTATTATTGTTATTATTATTGTTCTGTTGTTGTTGTTTTGTTGTTGTTGTTGTTGTTCTTGTTGTTGCAGCTGGTGTTATTATTGTTCTGTTGTTGTCACGAACATTGCTGGAGACGTCTTTCAAAACTCACCAAATTTTGCGAGCGTGTCTGTCAGGTTAAAACATTGCTGACATCTATTAAACAAGACAAGAGGCAAAGAATCAAACAGAGACATATTTCAATGTGGTTCAGTGAGGAGAAACGTGCACATCTGTACTCTTGCACAGTGTCATTACGTTCTGCCAAAAGATTGCACGCCTCCTTCTTTTATTTTGGACCCTCCCCGACCACATGGCCACGGCTGTTTCCAAAGGACAAAGGTCGCAAACAGTTCACAGGAAAGGTCAGTTCAAAAAGAGATCGTAAAATAGTTGCAAAAGAGTTCCATAAAATAGTTCAAAAAGAGTTTGTAAAATACTTCAAAAAGAGGTCGTCTGGAAATTGGGCAGATCCTGTCATCTCTCCGCTCGGAAGTCCTTGGGCCAGAACAACATCCTTCTGTTGATTACCATACATGAAAGAACACAGGAACACCATCATCTTGCTCCCCGCCCCCCACACGGTGGAGTTTTACCAGTCTTACTCTTGGTAGGTTTCAAAGACAGCCTTTTGTCTTCTTGTCAGGAACACGATGTAACACAACGTTTTTGTGATCATTTAGAAACAATTATTCTAACAGCGTCCCCCCCCCTCGAAAATGAGAAAAAATCAGCCCCTGCCATCAGATTCACGCATCGTCACGAACATTGCTGGAGACGTCTTTCATGACAGGACGCCCATATTTGGAAACAAACAGGAAGTCGACCATCTTGGTTTCCGTCGCATTTTAGTGTTTTCCATGTAGAGGATCTCACAACAAACCTTTTCATGACCGACAACACTGTGGAGGGAGGAGAACTCCCTGCATACCGGTCCTTAAAATACCAAATTTCAGCACCTTTGTGGGTATTAATAATTAGTGTCCCTTTGAAATTGCCTTGTTTAGTATTTTTTATACGTTTTGTGTCATGACTTGATCCTGGGTGTTTGCATTTCTGGGATGCAAGGGAAAGTTGGCTCGGGCGAAACGGGAATGTAAGTACATGATTTATTTAATTGTATCAAAAAAAAGTACAAACACAAAAAGCGCGCACAGTGGCGGAGAAACAACTTGGCTATGAAAACAAATACTTGCACAAAGGCAGAAACTATGAACAATTAAACAAAAACACTAACTGTGGCATTAATAAACAAAACTTACTTGGCATGGACAAAAGGAGCAGCGTGAACGATTGGACATCAAAAAAGTGTCAGGAATTTGCAGAGCATAAATGTGGGATGTCGTCAGAACGACAAACTGAAAACAATGAACTTAAATACTACAGACATGATTAGTGAAAACAGGTGCGTGACTCAAAACGTGAAACAGGTGCGTGACGTGACAGGTGAAAACTAATGGTTGCTATGGTGACAAAACAAAACAAAAGTGCACAAAAAGTCCAAAAACAAAACCGAACATGACTAAAACAAAACATGATCACACAGACATGACATTTTGATGCATTAACGTGTCAGGACTTGGACTATGGCGTGGTTCGTTCTCCCGTGGTGCAAATGAACATTTGGACCAGACATGGCGTGAAGGTGAAGACATTATTTATTTTACACTAACACAGGAACAAAAAAGCGCGCTCAAGGCGGAAGTACAAACTTGACTAACGAAACAAAAAGACTTGCACGTGGGCAAAAAAACTATGGACATGAACAAAAGTCGTTAACTGTGGCATGAATAGAAAAAACTTACTTGACACGGCATGAAGTGCGCAGAGGTAAACAGAGTGAGAAGCAGAAAGTCAGGGGTGTGATGTCGCCAGGGAGACTTCCTGGCAACAATGGCTTTAAATAATAGTGACATGATTAAAGACAGGCGCGTGAGTCGTGAGGGCAGGTGAAAACTAATGGGTTGCTATGGTGATAAACAAGAGTGCACAATGAGTCCAAACGTGGAACAGGTGAAACTAATGGGTAACTATGGAAACAAGACAAGGGAGTGAAAAGCCAGAAACTAAAGAGTCCAATAACTAAACAAAACAAAACAAAACATGACATGACTAAAACAAAACATGATTACACAGACATGACATAACGTGCACAAAAACTCACCAAATTTTGCGAGCGTGTCACGTTTGGCCAAAAATGTCTTTCTTTCTTACTTTTATTCTTTTTTTTTCTATTTTGGGAGAAATTTTTTTTATGTAATTCATGTAATCGCATGAACTTAAATATTGTCTAATTATGCAAAAATATATGATCAAACATTCAAACCAATTTTTTAAATAGAAATAAATACAAATAATAATGATTTCAAATGTAAAAGCAGCTGTTACGGCTCAGGCTCCTGCCAACGCCGCTCATCCGTCTGTGCGCACCTCGGGACACGCCCACGGGTGCGCACATCCAGGGACGCGCCGCGCACGTCCCCGCCCTGCAGCAGCCACCAGCTGCAATCACTCACCGGCAATCTACACTCCTGGGTCTGATGAGGGCAAGCTCAATAAAGGACCAGTGGACCCAAGGATCGGGGCGGGAACTTAGTTTTCTCATGGTGTACCTACCCTCCGTCGCCTGTAAAGTGAGCTGTGCGTCTCACTTTCGCCTGGATCTCCCTCTGGACTCTGACTGCCTCCTTTGTTCCTAGACCTTTCTCTCGCCCCTGGATTCTGACGCCTCACTCTCGCCCCGGATCATCTGCCTGCCTCTTGGACCCCTTTTGCCTTGCCCTCTTTGGACTTGTCTGCTCCCTCATCCAACAGAACGGTAATACACAACAGCTAACTACACACATAGTCTAACACCACTCACTCTAGGGTTTTGTCACACACTCCATTTCATTAGTTTAGTTTATATTAGTATTGTTTGTTATTATTATATATATTGAATATACAATATATATATATATATAATAAATAATTGTACATACTGCCCCCTGGTGTCTGTTTGCCGTCATCTCCCCTTTAGTCTAAACACAACAGCAGCAGTAGATTTCATCATCAAATTGTGAAATTTACTGTGGTTTTTACAGCATTTTTCTCTAATTGAAAAATACAGAACTTTTATTAGTGTAATAAAGTTCGGTGTTGTTTTGGCATTTACAGTAATACACCGAAAAATCTACACTTGTTCATTTGCGGTAAAAAAAAACAAAAAAACTGACAGCTCAGGTGCCAAAATTTTCCTGTAAAATTGATTTTTTTTTTATTTACAGTACAATTTTTTTTTTTAATTTTACAGTAAAATTCTGGCCTTTTTTTAACCATGAAAACAGTAATACGGTTTTTCCATTTACAGTAATATCAACTATATTTTGAGGTGAAATTATTGCAACTTACCTTATTTTTTTGGACATTTTTGTTTGAAAAAAAATCCACTAATAAAATGGTGTAATAATAGTATTCACAGCCTACTCAGTGGCCTAGTGGTTAGAGTGAGATGGGTAGGTTGTGAGTTCAAACCCCCTGGCCGAGTCATACCAAAGACTATAAAAATGGGAGCCATTACCTCCCTGCTTGGCACTCAGCATCAAGGCTTGGAATTGGGGGTTAAATCATTAAAAATGATTCCCGGGCGTGGCCACCGCTGCTGCCCACTGCTCCCCTCACCTCCCAGGGGGGTGATCAAGGATGATGGGTCAAATGCAGAGGACAAATTTCACCACACCCAGTGTGTGTGTGTGTGTGACAATCATTGGTACTTTTAACTCTTTAAATGAGTCAACGCACCACTATGTTGGTCTGTTGAGTCCTTATCAGTTGTTAGTGCGTCCCCACTGCTGTACACTGACTCCTCTAAAGGTTGACTTTCTCCAGTGTTGTCCCCTGAACAGGACGTAATGAGAGGGACGGGTGTACTTCCCTGGCATCATTAAAGTGTCATTTATAATGCATGTCCTCAGGAGAGTTGACAGAATGTGTTTGTCACCCAGGATCCACTTCCACATGCTGTTCACCAAACAGGGGAGCCATGCCAAAATAGAATGTTCCGGAAATGTTGGCTGACAGCAAAGTTTGTAAGCCGCGACGGCGATATGACAAGCTAACACGTCCTCTGTACAATGTTTGCACAAATGTGAGGCGACCTTGTTTCCCGACGACAACGCAGGAAAATGCCAGTTTCTGTTTGGAGTTGCAAGGTTTATAAAAGTGGTGGCACATGTTCCAGCATACGTGCGGTCTCTCTGGAAGCAAACAGTCGAGCTAAGATCCTCCCCACCTTGTTGTTGGTGTGATCCAGAGGTGTCTAAGTGGTTTTCACCCAGGGCCACATGGCACGTATGTTTGGCCCCAGAGGGCCGCTTCTAACAGTCAATACTATTATTACACCATTTTTTTGAAATGCCTTTTATTAGTGGAGTTTTGAAAAAAATATGGTAAATTGCAATAATTTCACCTCAAAATGGAAAAACTGTACTGCTGTTTTTAGGGTAAAAAAAAAAAAAAGGCAGCTCACTTGCCAGAATTTTACTGAAAAATGTAATTAAGTTTTTTTTACTGTACATTTAAAAAAAATGCAATTTTAACATTAAAGAGTAACATTTTGTCACCTGAGCTCTCAGTTTGTTTGTTTGTTTGTTTGTTTTTAGCGCAGATCAACAAGTGTAGATTTGTTGGTGTATTACAGTAAATGCCAGTAAAAGTAGCAATAGATTTTGTGGTAAAATTGTGAAATTTACTGTGATTTTTACAGCATTTTTATCTATATGAAAAAAACTGTACTTTTTTTTTACTGTAATAAACGCTGGTGCCGTTTTGGCATTTACACCCAAAAATATACACTTTTTGATTTTTTATGTATTCATTTAATATGATTTTTATGTAAAATTGCAGTTTATTTTATTTCACATCTAGTCTTGGACTTAGATTGGTCACATCTAGTCTTAGACTTAGATGGGTCACATTTAGTCTTAGACTTAGATCGGTCACATCTAGTCTTAGACTTAGATTGGTCACATCTAGTCTTAGACTTAGATTGGTCACATCTAGTCTTAGACTTAGATTGGTCACATCTAGTCTTAGACTTAGATTGGTCACATCTAGTCTTAGACTTAGATGGGTCACATTTAGTCTTAGACTTAGATCGGTCACATCTAGTCTTAGACTTAGATTGGTCACATCTAGTCTTAGACTTAGATGGGTCACATTTAGTCTTAGACTTAGATCGGTCACATCTAGTCTTAGACTTAGATTGGTCACATCTAGTCTTAGACTTAGATTGGTCACATCTAGTCTTAGACTTAGATTGGTCACATCTAGTCTTAGACTTAGATTGGTCACATCTAGTCTTAGACTTAGATCGGTCACATTTAGTCTTAGACTTAGATCGGTCACATCTAGTCTTAGACTTAGATTGGTCACATCTAGTCTTAGACTTAGATTGGTCACATCTAGTCTTAGACTTAGATTGGTCACATCTAGTCTTAGACTTAGATGGGTCACATTTAGTCTTAGACTTAGATCGGTCACATCTAGTCTTAGACTTAGATTGGTCACATCTAGTCTTAGACTTAGATTGGTCACATCTAGTCTTAGACTTAGATGGGTCACATTTAGTCTTAGACTTAGATCGGTCACATCTAGTCTTAGACTTAGATTGGTCACATCTAGTCTTAGACTTAGATTGGTCACATCTAGTCTTAGACTTAGATCGGTCACATCTAGTCTTAGACTTAGATTGGTCACATCTAGTCTTAGACTTAGATCGGTCACATTTAGTCTTAGACTTAGATCGGTCACATCTAGTCTTAGACTTAGATTGGTCACATCTAGTCTTAGACTTAGATTGGTCACATCTAGTCTTAGACTTAGATTGGTCACATTTAGTCTTAGACTTAGATTGGTCACATCTAGTCTTAGACTTAGATCGGTCACATTTAGTCTTAGACTTAGATCGGTCACATCTAGTCTTAGACTTAGATTGGTCACATCTAGTCTTAGACTTAGATTGGTCACATCTAGTCTTAGACTTAGATCGGTCACATTTAGTCTTAGACTTAGATCGGTCACATCTAGTCTTAGACTTAGATTGGTCACATCTAGTCTTAGACTTAGATTGGTCACATCTAGTCTTAGACTTAGATCGGTCACATCTAGTCTTAGACTTAGTTTGGCCACATCTAGTCTTAGACTTAGATCAGTCACATCGAGTCTTAGACTTTGATCAGTCACATCGAGTCTTATACTTAGATTGGCCACATCAAGTCTTAGACTTAGATCGGTCACATCGAGTCTTAGACTTAGATTGGTCACATCTAGTCTTAGACTTAGATCCGTCACATTTAGTCTTAGACTTAGATTGGTCACATCTAGTCTTAGACTTAGATCGGTCACATTTAGTCTTAGACTTAGATTGGTCACATCTAGTCTTAGACTTAGATTGGTCACATCTAGTCTTAGACTTAGATCGGTCACATCTAGTCTTAGACTTAGATTGGTCACATCTAGTTTTAGACTTAGATCAGTCACATCGAGTCTTAGACTTAGATTGGCCACATCTAGTCTTAGACTTAGATCGGTCACATCTCGTCTTAGACTTATATCAGTAACATCTAGCCTTAGATTTAGATTGGCCACATCTAGTTTTAGACTTAGATCAGTCACATCTCATCTTAGACTTTATATCAGTCACATCTAGTCTTGGACTTAGATTGGTCACATCTAGTCTTAGACTTAGATTGGCCACATCTCGTCTTAGACTTAGATCAGTCACATCGAGTCTTAGACTTAGATCAGTCACATCTAGTCTTAGACTTAGATCGGTCACATCTCGTCTTAGACTTATATCAGTCACATCTAGTCTTAGACTTAGATTGGCCACATTTAGTCTTAGACTTAGATCAGTCACATCGAGTCTTAGACTTAGATCAGTCACATCAAGTCTTAGACTTAGATTGGTCACATCGAGTCTTAGACTTAGATTGGCCACATCTAGTCTTAGACTTAGATTGGTCACATTTAGTCTTAGACTTAGATCAGTCACATCGAGTCTTAGACTTAGATCAGTCACATCAAGTCTTAGACTTAGATTGGTCACATCGAGTCTTAGACTTAGATTGGCCACATTTAGTCTTAGACAAAGATCAGTCACATCGAGTCTTAGACTTAAATCGGTCACATCTAGTCTTAGACTTAGATTGGTCACATCTAGTCTTAGACTTAGATTGGTCACATCTAGTCTTAGACTTAGATCGGTCAAATCTAGATTTAGGCTTAGATCGGTCACATCTAGTCTTAGATTTAGATTGGTCACATCTAGTCTTAGACTTAGCTTGGCCACATCTAGTCTTAGACTTAGATCAGTCACATCAAGTCTTAGACTTAGATCAGTCACATCGAGTCTTAGACTTAGATCGGTCACATCTAGTCTTAGACTTAGATCAGTCACATCGAGTCTTAGACTTGGATTGGTCACATCTAGTCTTAGACTTAGATTGGCCACATCTAGTCTTAGACTTAGATCAGTCACATCTCGTCTTAGACTTTATATCAGTCACATCTAGTCTTAGACTTAGATTGGTCACATCTAGTCTAAGATTTAAATCGGTCACATCTAGTTTAGACTTAGGTTGGTCATGTTTAGTCTTAGCCTTAGATCGGTCACATCGAGTCTTAGACTTAGATTGGTCACATCTAGTGTTAGACTTAGATCAGTCACATCGAATCTTAGACTTAGATTGGCCACATCTAGTCTTAGACTTAGATCGGTCACAACTCGTCTTAGACTTATATCAGTCACATCTAGTCTTAGACTTAGATTGGCCACATCTAGTCTTGGACTTAGATCAGTCACATCTCGTCTTAGACTTAGATTGGTCACATCGAGTCTTAGACTTAGATTGGCCACATCTAGTCTTAGACTTAGATCAGTCACATCTCGTCTTAGACTTCATATCAGTCACATCTAGTCTTAGACTTAGATTGGTCACATCTAGTCTAAGATTTAAATCGGTCACATCTAGTCATAGACTTTATATCAGTCACACTAGTCTTAGACTTCGATATGGTCACATCTAGTCTTAGACTTAGATTGGTCACATCTAGTCTAAGATTTAAATCGGTCACATCTAGTCTTAGACTTAGGTTGGTCACGTCTAGTCTTAGAGTTGGATCGATCACATCCAGTCTTAGACTTAGATTGGCCACATCTAGTCTTGGACTTAGATCAGTCACATCTCGTCTTAGACTTAGATTGGTCACATCGAGTCTTAGACTTAGATTGGCCACATCTAGTCTTAGACTTAGATCAGTCACATCTCGTCTTAGACTTCATATCAGTCACATCTAGTCTTAGACTTAGATTGGTCACATCTAGTCTAAGATTTAAATCGGTCACATCTAGTCATAGACTTTATATCAGTCACACTAGTCTTAGACTTCGATATGGTCACATCTAGTCTTAGACTTAGATTGGTCACATCTAGTCTTAGACTTAGATCGGTCACATCTAGTCTTAGACTTAGTTTGGCCACATCTAGTCTTAGACTTAGATCAGTCACATCGAGTCTTAGACTTTGATCAGTCACATCGAGTCTTATACTTAGATTGGCCACATCAAGTCTTAGACTTAGATCGGTCACATCGAGTCTTAGACTTAGATTGGTCACATCTAGTCTTAGACTTAGATCCGTCACATTTAGTCTTAGACTTAGATTGGTCACATCTAGTCTTAGACTTAGATCGGTCACATTTAGTCTTAGACTTAGATTGGTCACATCTAGTCTTAGACTTAGATTGGTCACATCTAGTCTTAGACTTAGATCGGTCACATCTAGTCTTAGACTTAGATTGGTCACATCTAGTTTTAGACTTAGATCAGTCACATCGAGTCTTAGACTTAGATTGGCCACATCTAGTCTTAGACTTAGATCGGTCACATCTCGTCTTAGACTTATATCAGTAACATCTAGCCTTAGATTTAGATTGGCCACATCTAGTTTTAGACTTAGATCAGTCACATCTCATCTTAGACTTTATATCAGTCACATCTAGTCTTGGACTTAGATTGGTCACATCTAGTCTTAGACTTAGATTGGCCACATCTCGTCTTAGACTTAGATCAGTCACATCGAGTCTTAGACTTAGATCAGTCACATCTAGTCTTAGACTTAGATCGGTCACATCTCGTCTTAGACTTATATCAGTCACATCTAGTCTTAGACTTAGATTGGCCACATTTAGTCTTAGACTTAGATCAGTCACATCGAGTCTTAGACTTAGATCAGTCACATCAAGTCTTAGACTTAGATTGGTCACATCGAGTCTTAGACTTAGATTGGCCACATCTAGTCTTAGACTTAGATTGGTCACATTTAGTCTTAGACTTAGATCAGTCACATCGAGTCTTAGACTTAGATCAGTCACATCAAGTCTTAGACTTAGATTGGTCACATCGAGTCTTAGACTTAGATTGGCCACATTTAGTCTTAGACAAAGATCAGTCACATCGAGTCTTAGACTTAAATCGGTCACATCTAGTCTTAGACTTAGATTGGTCACATCTAGTCTTAGACTTAGATTGGTCACATCTAGTCTTAGACTTAGATCGGTCAAATCTAGATTTAGGCTTAGATCGGTCACATCTAGTCTTAGATTTAGATTGGTCACATCTAGTCTTAGACTTAGCTTGGCCACATCTAGTCTTAGACTTAGATCAGTCACATCAAGTCTTAGACTTAGATCAGTCACATCGAGTCTTAGACTTAGATCGGTCACATCTAGTCTTAGACTTAGATCAGTCACATCGAGTCTTAGACTTGGATTGGTCACATCTAGTCTTAGACTTAGATTGGCCACATCTAGTCTTAGACTTAGATCAGTCACATCTCGTCTTAGACTTTATATCAGTCACATCTAGTCTTAGACTTAGATTGGTCACATCTAGTCTAAGATTTAAATCGGTCACATCTAGTTTAGACTTAGGTTGGTCATGTTTAGTCTTAGCCTTAGATCGGTCACATCGAGTCTTAGACTTAGATTGGTCACATCTAGTGTTAGACTTAGATCAGTCACATCGAATCTTAGACTTAGATTGGCCACATCTAGTCTTAGACTTAGATCGGTCACAACTCGTCTTAGACTTATATCAGTCACATCTAGTCTTAGACTTAGATTGGCCACATCTAGTCTTGGACTTAGATCAGTCACATCTCGTCTTAGACTTAGATTGGTCACATCGAGTCTTAGACTTAGATTGGCCACATCTAGTCTTAGACTTAGATCAGTCACATCTCGTCTTAGACTTCATATCAGTCACATCTAGTCTTAGACTTAGATTGGTCACATCTAGTCTAAGATTTAAATCGGTCACATCTAGTCATAGACTTAGGTTGGTCATGTCTAGTCTTAGCCTTAGATCGTTCACATCTAGTCTTAGACTTTATATCAGTCACACTAGTCTTAGACTTCGATATGGTCACATCTAGTCTTAGACTTAGATTGGTCACATCTAGTCTAAGATTTAAATCGGTCACATCTAGTCTTAGACTTAGGTTGGTCACGTCTAGTCTTAGAGTTGGATCGATCACATCCAGTCTTAGACTTCGATTGGTCAGAAACTGAAACTTGAGGTAGATAGGCCTCTGCAATTGTTATATTTTCCAATCTACCTAATTCCATCCATCCATCCATTTTCTACCGCTTATTCCCTTCGGGGTCGCGGGGGGTCGCTGGAGCCTATCTCAGCTACAATCGGGCGGAAGGCGGGGTACACCCTGGACAAGTCACCACCTCATCGCAGGGCCAACACAGATAGACAGACAACATTCACACACTAGGGACCATTTTAGTGTTGCCAATCAACCTATCCCCAGGTGCATGTCTTTGGAGGTGGGAGGGGCCTATCCCCAGGTGCATGTCTTTGGAGGTGGGAGGGGCCTATCCCCAGGTGCATGTCTTTGGAGGTGGGAGGGGCCTATCCCCAGGTGCATGTCTTTGGAGGTGGGAGGAAGCCGGAGTAGAACCCACGCAGTCACGGGGAGAACATGCAAACTCCACACAGAAAGATCCAGAGCGCGGGATTGAACCCAGGACTGCTCAGGACCTTCGTATTGTGAGGCAGACGCACTAACCCCTGTTCCACCGTGCTGACCATCTACCTAATTGTAATAATTAAAAACATAATTCAATTGACTGGACTTTCTCTTTGCTCTTTGGGTCAACACATTTGTCCTTCACTGGTCGTCCACTCAGCGGTGATGACTCGCAGCAGTATTGACCTCCACTCGTGCAAATGATCTCCCTCGGAGTCGATACTTTTGAGAAGCCGTCTCCGGCCGAGATGTTTTGACAAGGCGGCGGCGGCCGGCGTCGTCATGTGGAGAATAGAGACGAGGCGATTACTTGCGCTAAGTGAACATGACTGATGAATGTGGATGTTTCTGAGCAGATGCGATCAGGCTCTCCATGAATGTGAAAACAGCTCGGTGTCTATGACGCCCGCCGAAGCTCGGTGTCTATGACGCGCGCTGAGGATGATGAGAGCGTTGAGCGGTGATTAGCGCTTCATTGCAGCTGTGAGTGCCGCCTCGCACCAGCCAGCTGAGTGCCAACATGTCATTTTTCTACTTTGTTTGTTTTAAGACAGTCTTGTACAAGCACCACTCATGAGCCCTGGGACATTTTGCAATGTCACCTAATTGTTCTAGAAAATATTGTTTGCCAACCACTAATTGTATCCTACAAATAATGTTTATTTTATTTTTTGCACCATGACTCGGGAAGGTTGTTTGCATTAGGTCATATAAGTAAATGATGCACTGTTGTGTCATGTTGTGCACAAGACGGCAGTAGAGTGGCAGTACCTGCTCATGGCTTTTAAAAACACATTTTAAAAAATGGGATAAGTGTGCGGAAACAGTTTTGCATTTTTCCCATCATGCTTTGTAATTGATTTAAATGGTTGTAATTCTGATTTTTTTTATATTAAGGAAGCATGCTTGTTTTTTTTTTTATAATACCCACTAATTGTGTAATGTGTGACCATGTCTGTTGGTATTTTGTGTTGATTCATTATTTTTTTTGCAACATGACTCGGGAAGGTTGTTTACATAGGGTCATATAAGTAAATGCTGCGCTGATGGTTGTCGCAGACCTGAATCAGTCATGTTGTGCACAAGATGACGTGAGAATGGCTTTTAAAATGAATTGAAATCTCGCCGTTGTTTTATTCCTTATAAAATCCCTTGAATTAATTTTAAAACTTCTTAAAAATGTGTATTTAATCAGAAAAATCAAGCAGCTAAAATGCCCGGAACATTTATTAGTGTAGAGAGAGAGTTTTGCATTTTTCCCATCATGCTTTGTAATTGATTTAAATGGTTGTAATTCTGATTTTTTTATTATGGTGCATGGATGTTTTTGTATAATACCCACAAATTGTGTTATGTGTAACCATGTTTGTTAGTATTTTGTGTTGATTCGTTTTTGTTTTTTTTGTTTTTTTTGGCACCATGACTCGGGAAGGTTGTTTGCATTGGGTCATATAAGTAAATGATGCACTGTTAATCATCGTAGACCTGAATCAGTCATGTTGTGCACAAGATGACGTGAGAATGGCTTTTAAAATGAACTGAAATCTCACCATTGTTATATTCCTTATAAAATCCCTTGAATTAATTTTAAAACTGCTTAAAAATGTGTATTTAATCAGAAAAATCAAGCAGCTAAAATGCCCGGAACATTTATTAGTGTGGAGAGAGAGTTTTGCATTTTTCCCATCATGTTTTGTAATTGATTTAAATGGTTGTAATTCTGATTTTTTTTAATTTATGGTGCATGGATGTTTTTGTATAATACCCACAAATTGTGTTATGTGTGACCATGTTTGTTGGTATTTTGTGTTGATTTGGGTTTTTTTTTGTGTGTGTCTTTTTTGCACCATGACTCGGGAAGGTTGTTTGCATAGGGTCATATAAGTAAATGCTGCGCTGCTGGTTGTCGCAGACCTGAGTCAGTCATGTTGTGCACAAGATGGCAGCAGAGTAGCAGTAACTGATCATGGCTTTTAAAAACACATTTTAAAAAATGGGATAAGTGAGGGGAAACAGTTTTGCATTTTTCCCATCATGCTTTGTAATTGATTTAAATGGTTGTAATTCGGATTTTTTTATTATTATGGTGCATGGATGTTTTTGTATAATACCCACAAATTGTGTTATGTGTGACCATGTTTGTTGGTATTTTGTGTTGATTCGTTTTTTGTTTTTTTTTGTTTTTTTTGCACCATGACTCGGGAAGGTTGTTTGCATTGGGTCATATAAGTAAATGATGCACTGTTGATCGTCACAGACCTGAATCAGTCATGTTGTGCACAAGATGACAGCAGAGTAGCAGTAACTGATCATGGCTTTTAAAAACACATTTTAAAAAAAGGGATAAGTGAGGGGAAACAGTTTTGCATTTTTTCCATCATGCTTTGTAATTGATTTAAATGGTTGTAATTCTGATTTTTTTTTATTTTTATTATGGTGCATTAGTGTTTTTGTATAATACCCACAAATTGTGTTATGTGTGACCATGTTTGTTGGTATTTTGTGTTGATTCATTTTTTTTTCTTTTTTTTTTTGCACCATGACTCGGGAAGGTTGTTTGCATTGGGTGATATTAGTAAATGATGCACTGTTAATCATCGCAGACTTGAATCAGTCATGTTGTGCACAAGATGGCAGCAGAGTAGCAGTACCTGATCATGGCTTTTAAAAACACATTTTAAAAAATGGGATAAGTGTGCGGAAACAGTTTTGCATTTTTCCCATCATGCTTTGTAATTGATTTAAATGGTTGTAATTCTGATTTTTTTTTTTATTATGGTGCATGGATGTTTTTGTATAATACCCACAAATTGTGTTATGTGTGACCATGTTTGTTAGTATTTTGTGTTGATTCGTTTTTGTTTTTTTTGTTTTTTTTGCACCATGACTCGGGAAGGTTGTTTGCATTGGGTCATATAAGTAAATGATGCACTGTTTAACATCGCAGACCTGAATCAGTCATGTCGTGCACAAGACGACAGCAGAGTAGCAGTAACTGATCATGGCTTTTAAAAACACATTTTAAAAAATGGGATAAGTGAGGGGAAACAGTTTTGCATTTTTCCCATCATGCTTTGTAATTGATTTAAATGGTTGTAATTCAGATTTTTTTTATCATGGTGCATGGATGTTTTTGTATAATACCCACAAATTGTGTTATGTGTGACCATGTTTGTTAGTATTTTGTGTTGATTCGTTTTTTTTTGTTTGTTTTTTTTTTGCACCATGACTCGGGAAGGTTGTTTGCATTGGGTCATATAAGTAAATGATGCACTGCTAACCATCGCAGACCTGAATCAGTCATGTTGTGCACAAGACGGCAGCAGAGTAGCAGTAACTGATCATGGCTTTTAAAAACACATTTTAAAAAATGGGATAAGTGAGGGGAAACAGTTTTGCATTTTTCCCATCATGCTTTGTAATTGTAATTCTGATTTTTTTTTATCATGGTGCATGGATGTTTTTGTATAATACCCACAAATTGTGTTATGTGTGACCATGTCTGTTGGTATTTTGTGTTGATTCATTTTTTTTTATTTTTTTTTATTTTTTTGCACCATGACTCGGGAAGGTTGTTTGCATTGGGTCATATAACTAATTGATGCACTGTTTAACATTGCAGACCTGAATCAGTCATGTTGTGCACAAGCTGACAGCAGAGTAGCAGCAACTGATTATGGCTTTTAAAAACACATTTTAAAAAATGGGATAAGTGTGCGGAAACAGTTTTGCATTTTTCCCATCATGCTTTGTAATTGATTTAAATGGTTGTAATTCTGATTTTTTTATTATGGTGCATGGATGTTTTTGTATAATACCCACAAATTGTGTTATGTGTGACCATGTCTGTTGGTATTTTGTGTTGATTCATTTTTTTTAATTTTTTTTTTTGCACCATGACTCTGGAAGGTTGTTTGCATTGGGTCATATAAGTAAATGATGCACTATTAATCATCACAGACCTGAGTCAGTCATGTTGTGCACAAGATGGCAGCAGAGTAGCAGTAACTGATCATGGCTTTTAAAAACACATTTTAAAAAATGGGATAAGTGTGGGGAAACAGTTTTGCATTTTTCCCATCATGCTTTGTAATTGATTTAAATGGTTGTAATTCAGATTTTTTTTTTTATCATGGTGCATGGATGATTTTGTATAATACCCACAAATTGTGTTATGTGTGACCATGTTTGTTAGTATTTTGTGTTGATTCGTTTTTTTTTTGTTTTTTTTGCACCATGACTCTGGAAGGTTGTTTGCATTGGGTCATATAAGTAAATGATGCACTATTAATCATCACAGACCTGAGTCAGTCATGTTGTGCACAAGATGGCAGCAGAGTAGCAGTAACTGATCATGGCTTTTAAAAACACATTTTAAAAAATGGGATAAGTGTGGGGAAACAGTTTTGCATTTTTCCCATCATGCTTTGTAATTGATTTAAATGGTTGTAATTCAGATTTTTTTTTTTATCATGGTGCATGGATGATTTTGTATAATACCCACAAATTGTGTTATGTGTGACCATGTTTGTTAGTATTTTGTGTTGATTCGTTTTTTTTTTGTTTTTTTTGCACCATGACTCGGGAAGGTTGTTTGCATTGGGTCATATAAGTAAATGATGCACTATTAATCATCGCAGACCTGAATCAGTCATGTTGTGCACAAGACGGCAGTAGAGTAGCAGTACCTGATCATGGCTTTTAAAAACGCATTTTAAAAAGTGGGATAAGTGTGGGGAAACAGTTTTGCATTTTTCCCATCATGCTTTGTAATTGATTTAAATGGTTGTAATTCGGATTTTTTTATTATTATAGTGCATGGATGTTTTTGTATAATACCCACAAATTGTGTTATGTGTGACCATGTTTGTTGGTATTTTGTGTTGATTCATTTTTTTTAATTTTTTTTTTATTTTTTTGCACCATGACTCGGGAAGGTTGTTTGCATTGGGTCATATAAGTAAATGATGCACTATTAATCATCACATACCTGAGTCAGTCATGTTGTGCACAAGATGGCAGCAGAGTAGCAGTAACTGATCATGGCTTTTAAAAACACATTTTAAAAAAATGGGATAAGTGTGGGGAAACAGTTTTGCATTTTTCCCATCATGCTTTGTAATTGATTTAAATGGTTGTAATTCTGATTTCTTTATTATGGTGCATGGATGTTTTTGTATAATACCCACAAATTGTGTTATGTGTGACCATGTTTGTTGGTATTTTGTGTTGATTCATTTAAAAAAAAAAAAAAAATTTTGCACCATGACTCTGGAAGATTGTTTGCATTGGGTCATATAAGTAAAAGATGCACTGTTAATCATCGCAGACCTGAATCAGTCATGTTGTGCATAAGACGACAGTAGAGTAGCAGTACCTAATCATGGCTTTTAAAAACACATTTTAAAAAATGGGATAAGTGTGGGGAAACAGTTTTGCATTTTTCCCATCATGCTTTGTAATTGATTTAAATGGTTGTAATTCTGATTTATTTATTATGGTGCATGGATGTTTTTGTATATTACCCACAAATTGTGTTATGTGTGACCATGTTTGTTGGTATTTTGTGTTGATTCATTTTTAAAAAAAAAAATTTTTGCACCATGACTCTGGAAGGTTGTTTGCATTGGGTCATATAAGTAAAAGATGCACTTATAATCATCGCAGACCTGAATCAGTCATGTTGTGCACAAGATGGCAGCAGAGTAGCAGTACCTAATCATGGCTTTTAAAAACACATTTTAAAAAATGGGATAAGTGTGCGGAAACAGTTTTGCATTTTTCCCATCATGCTTTGTAATTGATTTAAATGGTTGTAATTCTGATTTTTTTTTATTAAGGAAGCATGCTTGTTTTTTTTTATATAATACCCACTAATTGTGTAACGTGTGACCATGTCTGTTGGTATTTTGTGTTGATTCGTTATTTTTTTTATTTTTTATTTTTTGCACCATGACTCGGGAAGGTTGTTTGCATTGGGTCATATAAGTAAATGATGCACTATTGATCATCGCAGACCTGAATCAGTCATGTTGTGCACAAGACGGCAGCAGAGTAGCAGTAACTGATCATGGCTTTTAAAAACACATTTTAAAAAATGGGATAAGTGTGCGGAAACAGTTTTTCATTTTTCCCATCATGCTTTGTAATTGATTTAAATGGTTGTAATTCTGATTTTTTTTTTTTTTTTTATTATGGTGCATGGATGTTTTTGTATAATACCCACAAATTGTGTTATGTGTGACCATGTTTGTTGGTATTTTGTGTTGATTCGATTATTTTTTTTTGTTTGTTTTTGTACCATGACTCTGGAAGGTTGTGTGCATTTGGTCATATAAGTAAATGATGCACTGTCAATCCTCACAGACCTGAATCAGTCATGTTGTGCTTAAGATGGCAGCAGAGTATCAGTAACTGATTATGGCTTTTAAAAACACTTTTTAAAAAATGGGATAAGTGTGTTGAAACAGTTTTGCATTTTTCCCATCATGCTTTGTAATTGATTTAAATGGTTGTAATTCGGATTGTTTTATTATTATGGTGCATGGATGTTTTTGTATAATACCCACAAATTGTGTTATGTGTGACCATGTTTGTTGGTATTTTGTGTTGATTCGTTTTTTTTTTTGTTTTTTTTGCACCATGACTCGGGAAGGTTGTTTGCATTGGGTCATATAAGTAAATGATGCACTGTAAATCATCACAGACCTGAATCAGTCATGTCGTGCACAAGATGGCAGCAGGGTAGCAGTAACTGATCGTGGCTTTTAAAAACACATTTTAAAAAATGGGATAAGTGTGGGGAAACAGTTTTGCATTTTTCCCATCATGCTTTGTAATTGATTTAAATGGTTGTAATTCGGATTTTTTTATTATTATGGTGCATGGATGTTTTTGTATAATACCCACAAATTGTGTTATGTGTGACCATGTTTGTTGGTATTTTGTGTTGATTCGTATTTTTGTTGTTTTTTTTTTGTACCATGACTCGGGAAGGTTGTTTGCATAGGTTCATATAAGTAAATGTTGCGCTGTTGGTTGTCGCAGACCTGAATCAGTCATGTTGTGCACAAGATGACGTGAGAATGGCTTTTAAAATGAATTGAAATCTAGCAGCTGTTGTATTCCTTTTAAAGCCCCTTGAATTAATTTTGAAGCTGCTTAAAAATGTGTATTTAATCAGAAAAATCAAGCAACTAAAATGCCCTAAACATTTATTAGTGTGGAGAGAGAGTTTTGCATTTTCCCATCATGCTTTGTAATGGATTTAAATGGGTGTAATTCTGATTTTTGTTTTTGTTTTATTTTGCATGGACATGTTTTATAATACCCACAAATTATGTCATGTGTGACCATGTCTGTTGGTATTTTATGTTGATTCATTTTTTGTATTTATTTTTTCGTACCATGACTCAGGAAGGTTGTTTGCATTGGGTCATAAAACTAAATGCTGCACTGACGGTCATTGTACACCTATATCAGTCATGTTGTGCACAAGATGACATATAAATGGCTTTTAAAATGCATTTTAAAACTCCTTAAAGTTTTTTTAATCAATCAGAAATATCAAGCGGCGCAAATGCGCCAAACATGGATAAGTGTGGCAAAACAACTTTGTATTTTTCCCATCATGCTTTGTAATGTATTTAAATGGGTGTAATTCTGGATTGTGTATGGTGCATGGACGTTTTTTTTATAATACCCACAAATTGTGTTATGTGTGACCATGTTTGTTGGTATTTTGTGTTGGTTCATTTAAAAAAAAAATTTTTTTGCACCATGACTCGGGAAGGTTGTTTGCGTTGAGTCATATAAGTAAATGATGCATTGTTGACCGTCGCTTACTTGAATCAGTCATGTTGTGCACAAGCTGGAGGCAGTGTAGCTGCACCTGAAAACGGCTTTTGAAAATACATTTTAAAATATGGATAAGTGTGGAGAAACAGTTTAGCATTTTTCCCATCATGCTTTGTAACAGATTTAAATGTGTGTAATTCTGAATTTGTTATGGTACATGGTACATGGACGTTTTTTTTATAATACACACAAATTGAGTTATGTGTGACCATGTCTGTTGGTATTTTGTGTTGGTTCATTTTGTTTATTTTATTTTTTTGCACCATGACTCGGGAAGGTTGTTTGCATTGGGTCATATAACTAAATGCTGCACTGTTGCCAATCGCTTACTTGAATCAGTCATGTTGTGCACAAGCTGGAGGCAGAGTAGCTGCACCTGAAAACGGCTTTTGAAAATACATTTTAAAATATGGATAAGTGTGGAGAAACAGTTTAGCATTTTTCCCATCATGCTTTGTAACGGATTTAAATGTGTGTAATTCTGAATTTGTTATGGTACATGGACGTTTTTTTTATAATACCCACAAATTGAGTTATGTGTGACCATGTTTGTGTTGTGTTGATTTGTTTTGTTTTGTTTTTGCACCATGACTCGGGAAGGTTGTCTGCATTGGGTTATATAACTAAATGCTTCACTGCCATCCATTGCAGACCTGTATCAGTCATGTTGTGCACAAGATGACATAAAAATGGCTTGTAAAATGCATTTTAAAACTCCTTAAAGTTTTTTAAATCAATCAGAAATACCAAGCAGCGCAAATGCGCCAAACATGGATAAGTGTGGCAAAACAACTTTGTATTTTTCCCATCATGCTTTGTAATGTATTTAAATGGGTGTAATTCTGAATTGTGTATGGTGCATGGACGTTTTTTTTTATAATACCCACAAATTGTGTTATGTGTGACCATGTTTGTTGGTATTTTGTGTTGGTTCATTTAAAAAAAAAAAGTTTTTGCACCATGACTCGGGAAGGTTGTTTGCGTTGAGTCATATAAGTAAATGATGCATTGTTGACCATCGCTTACTTGAATCAGTCATGTTGTGCACAAGCTGGAGGCAGTGTAGCTGCACCTGAAAACGGCTTTTGAAAATACATTTTAAAATATGGTTAAGTGTGGAGAAACAGTTTAGCATTTTTCCCATCATGCTTTGTAACGGATTTAAATGTGTGTAATTCTGAATTTGTTATGGTACATGGACGTTCTTTTATAATACCCACACATTGAGTTATGTGTGACCATGTCTGTGTTGTGTTGTTTTGTTTTGTTTTTGCACCATGACTCGGGAAGGTTGTCTGCATTGGGTCATATAAGTAAATGCTGCACCGTTGGCCGTCACAGACCTGAATCAGTCATGTTGTGCACAAGATGTGATTTGGACAGCCCTGAAACAACTTGATTATGGGTCTGTTGTCCTATGCTAAGCTAACAGTGTTGTTGTTTTGACTGGAGGAACACATCTGAAAATGGTTGTTTTGTGAAATCCTTTCTTCAATACATGAAGAAGTAATATTCATCCATCCTCTGTGCAGTACTCCATCCAGACGTTGTGAGGGAGAAAAGTGTGCTTGATTGATGCTCCATAAGTGTTGCTTGAGCCAGAGGTGCTACTCAGGAGCCTATTAGAGCTTCCTGCGCCTGCCACTGCTGTTTTGAAGCCGCCAGATGGAATGTCTTCTCCTATCAGCGCCTTCTGGGGGAGACGTCTCTGTCCCTCCTTGTCAGGTCAGAGGTCAACAACCCTCCCGCCAGCCATCTCTTGACGCTAACATGTTAGCATGAGAGACAAGACAGGTGACAGTCTGCAGGTGTGAGACAAGACGGGTTGCCAGGTGTCATGTGGAGCTACAACATTTGTGTCCTCCTGCCTTGTCTGCCTTCACTCCTCGCTTCAAATTGCAGCTCACTCCCACCACAAACTGCATGGAGGACACTGTGAAGGAATACTGGCTCTCCTCAATTATCACCAGGATTTTTATTCCAGACCTCCTTAAAGGAGACACATTCCCCCACAGTGTGGACGCTGCTTATTTTATGAAAATCACATGCATTAAAAGTTGGGCTGACAAACGATTAAAATACTGAATCATGATTAATTGTACTTTGTCTACAGTTAACTCATAACTAATCATGATTAATCGTAAATAGAAGGTTTTTTTTTTATCTTTTATAAGTCTACCTTGTTAAAATGGTCCATGGTGTGTGTGTGTGTGTGTGTGTGTGTCTACATACATGTACATATATATATATATATATATATATATATATATATATATATATATATATATATATATATATATATATATATATATATGTCTTAATAAGGTTATCCAAAAAATAGTGCTCGATACCGTAGTAGAGCGCAATATATGTATGTGTGGGAAAAAAATCACAAGACTATTTCATCTCTACAGGCCTGTTTCATGAGGGGGGGTACCCTCAATCGTCAGGAGATTTTAATGGGAGCATTCACATACCATGGTTTATATAGGGTACAGAGTGGGTGGGTACAGGCTGGCCTAGGGGCGTGGTGATTGGCTCATGTGTTACCTAGGAGGTGTTTCCGTCTATGGCGGCATGTTGTTACAAT